>NC_069501.1:1130721708-1131021708 GCF_027579735.1 Bombina bombina
TAATAGATTACAGGAAAGGCATTGATTTTAGAAACACGGGGATAATTTGTTGCAACCGTGAAATCTAAAAAAACATTGATTGGACACCCAGTACACTTCTTTATCCTTAGGCCTTTTTATAAGAGGCTCCCGGAGCCTCAACAGAAAAAACATTATGAAAGAGGACATATGTCATCCTTTTGAATAATAGATTACAGGAAAGGCATTGATTTTAGAATCCCAGAGATCATTTATATGACCCGGGAAATAGAAAAAAACATTGATTAGACACCCAGTACACTTATTTATTCTTAGGCCTTTTTAATATTTATGTCCCGGAGCCTCAACCGAAACAACAGCATGAAAGAGGAGATATGTCATCCTTTTGAATAATAGATTACAGGAAAGTCATTGATTTTAGAATCCCAGAGATCATTTATATGACCCGGGAAATAGAAAAAAACATTGATTAGACACCCAGTACACTTATTTTTCCTCAGGCCTTTTTAATAAGAGGGTCCCGGAGCCTCAACCGAAACAACAGCATGAAAGAGGACATATGTCATCCTTTTGAATAATATATTACAGGAAAGGCATTGATTTTAGAAACCCACAGATCATTATTTGCAACCGTGAAATACAAAAAAACATTGATTAGACACCCAGTACACTTATTTTTCCTCAGGCCTTTTTAATAAGAGGGTCCCGGAGCCTCAACCGAAACAACAGCATGAAAGAGGACATATGTCATCCTTTTGAATAATAGATTACAGGAAAGGCATTGATTTTAGAATCCCAGAGATCATTTATATCACCCGGGAAATAGAAAAAAACATTGATTAGACACCCAGTACACTTATTTATTCTTAGGCCTTTTTAATATTTATGTCCTGGAGCCTCAACCGAAACAACAGCATGAAAGAGGAGATATGTCATCCTTTTGAATAATAGATTACAGGAAAGGCATTGATTTTAGAATCCCAGAGATCATTCATATCACCCGGGAAATAGAAAAAAACATTGATTAGACACCCAGTACACTTATTTTTCCTCAGGCCTTTTTAATAAGAGGGTCCCGGAGCCTCAACCGAAACAACAGCATGAAAGAGGACATATGTCATCCTTTTGAATAATAGATTACAGGAAAGGCATTGATTTTAGAATCCCAGAGATCATTTATATCACCCGGGAAATAGAAAAAAACATTGATTAGACACCCAGTACACTTATTTATTCTTAGGCCTTTTTAATAAGAGGGTCCCGGAGCCTCAACCGAAACAACAGCATGAAAGAGGACATATGTCATCCTTTTGAATAATAGATTACAGGAAAGGCATTGATTTTAGAAACCCACAGATCATTATTTGCAACCGTGAAATAGAAAAAAACTTTGATTAGACACCCAGTACACTTATTTTTCCTCAGCCCTTTTTAATAAGAGGGTCCCGGAGCTTCAACCGAAACAACAGCATGAAAGAGGACATATGTCATCCTTTTGAACAATAGATTACAGGAAAGGCATTGATTTTAGAGCTAACTTTCTTTTTTTTGATGCTTAGGAGCTAGTAAAGATTGTGTCCCTCTGTCTACTAGTTCTTAAGTCGGGTAATTGTAATATCTAAGAATCCCCTGAGTTAAAGAGACTATCTAATTTTCATTTTTTTTTTATTTTTTCTTTTTGTGTTCCATGGCTGAATCTAAATTGAACTGCTAATCTTCTACATAAACACTCTGGTTTAAACTATAGATTATTGAGGCGAGAGAGGAAGAAGGAAACAATAAAGGAGCAAGGAAATTAATTAAAGCAGAATTTTTTATTCTTTTTTTCTCCGTCTAGTTTAGTCTACAGATTTTTTTTTTTTTTCTCTCACATTTTATACACATTCTCATAAAAGCACTAATTCCCATTTGAGGATCGTCCTCTTATATTGCACGCCATACTCACACCTCTTATTTTCACCCTTTTTTTCTTTTCTTTTTTCTCTCACTTTTAAGTAAGACACAGCCCATACTTCACTTCACACACCATTTTTTTTTTTTTTTTCTCTCTCTTCCTCTTTTCTTTTTCACCTCACCACATTCTTCACTTTTTTAGCACTTTTTCTGCATTCTATATGGAGAAATTCGTACATATAGCTAAAAATAAATCACCCACGATGCCACCAAGAAAAGACAAACACAAAGCTAAATCTCAGACCTCGTTATCCCAAGATAGTATAACAGAGGAACCTGCTACTTTTCAGACAAATATAGATGTTCAACAATTGGTAGAACAGTTTTCACTATCAATGTTACCCCACCTAGAGTTGATCAGACAGGATGTAGCAGCACTATCATTGGAAGTAAGGCAGTTCAATAACAGGTTAGATGAAGCAGAGGCTAGAATCTCCGAAATTGAGGATAGGTTGAACTCACGAGAGCAAGACTCTAAGCATTATGATTATACACTCAAAAAATTGCAGGATAGACTGGACGATCTAGAAGATCGTTCCAGACGCAATAATCTAAGAATAGTAGGTGTTCCTGAAACCCAAGAATATGCTGATCTTAAAAATTTTATGGATGAAATACTACCAAATTTATTAGAGATGCCTACTAGTCGAACTAAAATATTGATTGAAAGAATTCATAGAATAGGTCCCGAAAAAAAAAGACCAGACGGTACTGTACTAAATAGACCCATAATTGTGAAATTTTCGCATTTTCAAGATAAAGTTGCCATCATGAGTTATTATAGGAAAAAGAAAGCCACAGTTCTTGTAAATGACAAGAACATCTTTCTTTTTCAAGATTATTCTACTGAGACCGCTAATCGCAGAAAGGAAATGGCTCAGTTTTGTTCTAAACTCATAGAAAAAGGTTTCAATGCTTTTCTTTTATATCCAGCTAGGATTAAAGTGCTGAAGTCTGGAGAATGGCATGTTTTGTCTAACAAATCGGAAGCTAATTCCTTTTTGGATAATATTTAGGAACAACTAGAGATAATTGAATAAGAGTTAAATATAGCTGTTCGTAGATAAATCCTTTGTTGTAAGTAATGGCATCATCGAAAAGTCATAATGAAAAGGTCATTTATTCCAAAAGAGGGTTCATCCCCCTGTTTTATCTTTCTTACTTTTTCCCCCTTTTTTTTTTTTTTTTTTTTCCCCTCTCCTCTCCCTTTTTTTTTTTTTCCTCTCCCTGGCCCTCCTCACACTTTTTTTGAAAAGCCGCTGCCCAACTTGTTGTGTCTGGTCCAGCAATAAAATATGAGTGAGACAGTGATTAACCTGGTTTCATGGAACGTTCGCGGAATAACAACACCTATTAAGCGAAAAGCCATTTTGAAACACCTAAAGGGGTGCAGGGCGCAAATTGCTTTTTTACAAGAAACATATGTGGTAGCTAATGAAGCTCTTAAACTTAAGTCAGGCTGGGTCGGTGAAGTAGTGGCGACTTCGGGCACTAAAAGAAAGAGGGGAGTAGCAATATTGTTCCATAAAAATTTAGACTACAAAATAACACATAAATTTATTGACGAAGAAGGTAGACTGATTATAATACAGGTAGTTATAGCCAATCATAAATATACGTTATGTAATATCTATGCTCCAAATACCAGTGATAAAGAATTTTGGAAGAACCTAACAAGGAGACTAACAAACTATTTAGATGAAGGTCTGATTATAGCAGGTGATTTAAATCTAATTACACAATATCCCCTGGATCGCTCACATAGAATGGATAGCATGACCCAAAAAAAAAACAACAGTAAAAATAAAAGCTATAAGGCCGAGACAAATATTTTAAAAAAATTCAAAAAAACATTGAACTTGGTAGACATCTGGAGATTGCAAAATCCCGATGTAAAAGAATATACTTGTGAATCTAAAACACACAAAACTTTCTCACGTATTGATTATTTTTTAATAGATAAAAAATTAGCAGGCAGGATACCAAGGACAGAAATTTCTGCAATTATTTTGTCAGATCACGCCCCTGTTATAATACAATTGCAAACTGACCTGATAAAAAGATCTTATCTTTCGTTTAGCTTTCCAAAATACCTCACTAATAACTCCAAATTTAAAATCTGGCTAAATGAAAAATGGAAAGAATATATTCGCATTAACCAAAACTCAGTTCAAAACCCCGAAACTGTATGGCAAGCCTCTAAAGCGGTGTTGCGGGGAGAAATAAAGGCATACCTGTGCCATATTAAAAAAAAGAATAGTGAGCGCAACACACAACTTGCCAATCAATTAGTTAATGCATACAATGCCTACTTAAGGGACCTGTCAAGTGGAGGATGGAGTGCATACCAGCAAGCAAAGAGGGAAAGGGAAATTTTCTTACATCAGAATGCAGCCTTAGAAGTTGTAAAAACAAATGCTAAATATTATAGACATGGGGGGAAAATGGGCAAATGCCTTTCCAACTTGGTTAAAGTAGCTAAGGGTTCAAGATCTATCTTGGCCATAAAAAGTGATAAGAAAAGACTAACCCAACTTAACGATATCAGCGCGGAATTTTTAAAATATTATAAGAAAATTTTTTCATCCTCCGTAAGTAAGGAAGATAATAAGACAAAGTTCTGGGAAGCATGTAATCTACCAAACCTTGGGGAAGAAGAGTTAACAGAACTAAATAGTTCAATCACGCAAGAGGAAGTTGAGAAAACAATCAATAATTTAGCCTGGAATAAAGCTGCAGGGCCGGACGCGCTCCCAAACGAATATTATAAAATTTTACAAAATAACATTGTAGAATATTTGGTTGACCTATTTAACTACTTTTATATTAAAAGTGCAACTCCATCCAAAGAATTTACTAGGTCAACAATAATCTTAATTCCCAAAAAAGGTAAAGATCCTGAATCTCTGGATGCCTACCGCCCAATTTCACTGCTCAATTCCGATTACAAAATATTAACAGCTATAATAGCAGCAAGACTCCAGAAGTTATTACCAGGGTTAATACATAGTGACCAAACTGGATTTATGAAGGGCAGGTCCTCATTCACCAACTTAAGGAAACTGCTCTTGACAGTAGACTACTATAATGCTCAGGTTAAGGATAATTCATATCAGAGGGACGATAAGGCAGTGATCGCCATAGACGCCGAAAAAGCTTTCGACGCGATAGAGTGGCAGCACCTCTTTAACTCTTTAGCTCGTTTTGGCCTAATAGGTAATTTCCTTAAATTTATTTTTAAACTTTATGATAACCCAATCTCGGCTTTAGTGGTAAATGGCCTATTATCTGAGAGTTTCCAATTGAATAGAGGGACTAGACAAGGATGCCCGCTATCACCCTTGCTGTTTAATTTATGTATAGAACCACTAGCAACAGTGCTGAGGAATAACTTGCAAGGTATTAGAGTGGGCTCTAAAGAGTTAAGAATATCCCTCTATGCGGACGACTTATTGGTGTTCATCAGCAAAGCAGAGGAAAACATTCCAAAACTCATGAAAATTCTTGACAGTTTTAGTACGTTTTCTGGGTACAAGGTAAACTCACAAAAATCGGAAATACTATGGGTTCAAAAGTCAGGTAACTGTAAAAGTCAATGTCCATTCAAGGAAGTCGAGAGTTTGAGGTATTTAGGGATTAATGTTAATATTTCGCCAGAAAAATGGTATGAGGAAAATTTTGCAGGGCTTATTAACAAAGTAGAAAATGATCTATCAAGATGGTTAAATTTCCCGCTTACATTAGCAGGAAAAATAAACTTGATTAAAATGACTATTCTCCCTAAATTTTTATACATAATGCAGAATATGCCTCTATTTATAAAATCTTATGATCTGAAAAGATTGAATAAAACCTTTAAGATTTTCCTGTGGGGGAAAGAAAAAGCTAAATTATCCTTAAATAAACTTATTCTTGAGAGAGACTCGGCGGGATTTGGTTTTCCCTGTCTTCAAAAATACAATTGGGCCTGTCTGGTCAAAATCATTCCTGACTGGCTAATGGATGTGGGACACTTTCAAATAAAGGAGTTAGAACAGGACTTTTTCTCGCCCTTCTCTCTTAAAGCGCTCATCCATTTAAATATATCTAAACTACCTATTATGATGAAAAAAATGTGCACCTTTAAAAATCCTATCATCGCATGGCATAAGGTATGTAAATCTCTAAAAGCAGATCATAGCTATTCTAAATATCTACCCATCACAGGCAATCCTGAATTCACAGAAGGTATAAACAACAAGATCTTTAAAAATTGGCAGGTTAAGGGTCTGATTTACTTTGATCAATGTATCAACCGGGAGATTGGAAACCTTTTTTCATTTGAAAATATCAAATCTAAATTCCAAATTGACAATAAAGATTTCTTTGGATATCTACAAGTCAGACATTTTTTGAACACTAAGAAAACTAGTTTTTATAATACAGGCTGGGAAGGCTTGCAAACAGGGATCGCCCTCTTCCGTGCTGGTGTGCACTCCATCTCCTACTGGTATAAATTGTTATTGCAGAAAGAAGGAGAGAAGCATCTTACTGGCCTGGTACAAAGGTGGTCAATTGACATGCCAGGGATTGATACTGAAGCAATTAGTAAAAGTTTTTTGAGGGCCTGGCAGGCTACTCCGCTACTAGCCTGGAGAGAGGCACAATTAAAATTGATTAATCGCACATATGTAACGCCCCATGCATTAAATCTTTGGAATAAAAATCAATGTTATGCCTGCTGGAGATGTAATTTCCCAATGGCCAATTTGATCCATTGTATTTGGAGTTGCCCAAAGGTTGCATCCTTTTGGGCTAAAATTTCATTCTGGCTCTCAAAAATTCTTAGGTACCAGATCCACCTCAAAGTAGATGATATTATTTTGTTATACGAAAAGTCACTTCCAACATTCAATTTGAACATAATGTTCGTAAATTTTACAATTTTATGTGCTAGGAATATTATTTTTGCTTCTTGGAAATCAAAGAGCTCCCCCAGCTTTGTGCAATTTTTAAATAACATGCATCTGAAATTAACCATTGAACAATACGATACTTCGATTGACTCAGAACAGGAGATTAAAAAATTTCTTAATAAATGGATTAATTTCCTACAAAGTCTACCTTCGGACATACAAAAGCAATACATTTTTCCGTTCCGTAACTCAGTTCCTGTTCTAGAAGCTTGCCTCAGAGGTGAACTTTCTATTTGAGGATATGTACTGTATTAAAGTTGTGAGGAAGGCCCGGGTAGAGGAACTTTTTTTCTCCCCCCCCTTTTTTTTTTTTTTTTTTTTTTCTTTCCCCTGTTCCTGTTTTAGTCCCCTTTTTTTATTTTTTTTTTTAGATCAGATTTTCAATAAGAAATAAAGAACTTAAGAAATTGGATATCAGAGGTTCTGTTACCATTGTTCGTTAGTCTACTTTAGTCCACAGGGACTCTAGCTTTCTTCTTTACGCAATATGTCAAAGATACTGTATTTTGTGTTTACAACCACAGCTGTAGGAGCTGTGGTTGCAAGTCTCTCATTGCATATCCTTTTCTTATTTTATTTTTATTGTTGTTGTATACCCTGTGAGGTATTCCCTGTGATTGTAACCACTTTTTATTTTTGTTTTTTTTCTGAAAATAATAAAAATAATGTTTAAAAAAAAAAAAAAAGAATCCCAGAGATCATTTATATCACCCGGGAAATAGAAAAAAACATTGATTAGACACCCAGTACACTTATTTATTCTTAGGCCTTTTTAATAAGAGGGTCCCGGAGCCTCAACCGAAACAACAGCATGAAAGAGGACATATGTCATCCTTTTGAATAATAGATTACAGGAAAGGCATTGATTTTAGAAACCCACAGATCATTATTTGCAACCGTGAAAAAGAAAAAAACTTTGATTAGACACCCAGTACACTTATTTTTCCTCAGGCCTTTTTAATAAGAGGGTCCCGGAGCCTCAACCGAAACAACAGCATGAAAGAGGACATATGTCATCCTTTTGAATAATAGATTACAGGAAATGCATTGATTTTAGAATCCCAGAGATAATTTATATCACCCGGGAAATAGAAAAAAACATTGATTAGACACCCAGTACATTTATTTATTCTTAGGCCTTTTTAACCCCTTAATGACAAGTGACGTACCAGGTACGTCCTGCAAAAACTTGCAGTTAGTGACAATGGACGTACCTGGTACGTCACTTGTCTAAGAGAGTGCTGGAAGCGATCGCAATCGCTTCCAGCAGCTCTCAGGGTATTGCAGTGATGCCTCGATATTGAGGCATCCTGCAATACCCTTTAGAAAGCATCCGATGCAGAGAGAGCCACTCTGTGGCCCTCTCTGCACCGGTAGCGATGCGGCCGTTCGTTGGTGGGTGGGAGCTTACTGGGAGGAGGGTGGGCGGCCCATCGCTACCCGGCATCCGGTTCCTTCAAGTGTATTGTACACGCCGGATGCCGGGAGCGTGCGGGGGCTGCGTGCACGCGCGCGTGCGTGTGTGTGTGCGCGCGCGCGCGCGCAGCAATCACTGGCACTGCCACCAATGAATTTAGGTACGGATAAGGATAAGGATCTGGATCTGGGGGGGGGTGGGGGGGGGGGTGGTTGGGGCAGCTACACTTGATCAGGATCTGGATCTGGGGGGGGTGGGGGGGGGGGGTGGTTGGGGCAGCTACACTACAGAAAAAATAAAACGTCACAAAACAAAACACTTTTTTTGGGGGGGAAAACTGGGTACTGGCAGACAGCTGCCAGTACCCAAGATGGTGGCAATTAGGTAGGTGGGGAGGGTTAGAGAGGTGTTTGGGGGGGATCAGGGAGGTTGGGGGTTAAGGCAGGGGTCCATCACAGCTGAATAATTTAAAAAAAACAAAAACAAAAAAAAAACACCTTTTATTTTAGTACTGGCAGACTTTCTGCCAGTACTTAAGATGGCGGGGACAATTGTGGGGTGGGGGAGGGAAGAGAGCTGTCTGGGAGGGATCAGGGGGTGGGATGTGTCAGGTGGGAGGTTGATCTCTACACTAAAGCTAAAATTAACCCTGCAAGCTCTCTACAAGCTACCTAATTAACCCCTTCACTGCTGGGCTTAATACAAGTGTGGTGCGCAGCAGCATTTAGCGGCCTCCTAATTGCCAAAAAGCAACGCCAAAGCCATATATGTCTGCTATTTATGAACAAAGGAGATCCCAGAGAAGCATTTACAACCATTTGTGCCATAATTGCACAAGCTGTTTGTAAATAATTTAAGTGAGAAACCTAAAATTGTGAAAAATGTCACTTTTTTTTTTATTTGCTCGCATTTGGCGGTGAAATGGTGGCATGAAATATACCAAAATGGGCCTAGATCAATACTTTGGGTTGTCTACTACACTACACTAAAGCTAAAATTAACCCTTCAAGGTCCCTACAAGATCCCTAATTAACCCCTTCACTGCTGGGCATAATACACGTGTGGTGCGCAGCTGCATTTAGCGCCTTCTAATTACCAAAAAGCAACGCCAAAGCCATATATGTCTGCTATTTCTGAACAAAGGGGATCCCAGAGAAGCATTCACAACCATTTGTGCCATAATTGCACAAACTGTTTGTAAATAATTTCAGTGAGAAACCTAAAGTTTGTGACAAAATTTGTGAAAAAGTGAACAATTTTTTTTATTTGCTCGCATTTGGCAGTGAAATGGTGGCATGAAATATACCAAAATGGGCATAAATCAATACTTTGGGTTGTCTTCTAAAAAAAAATATATACATGTCAAGGGATATTCAGGGATTCCGGACAGATATCAGTGTTCCAATGTAACTAGCGCTAATTTTGAAAAAAAGTGGTTTAGAAATAGCAAAGTTCTACTTGTACTTATTGCCCTATAACTTGCAAAAAAAGCAAACAACATGTAACCATTGGGTATTTCTAAACTCAGGACAAAATGTAGAAACTATTTAGCATGGGTGTTTTTTGGTGGTTGTAGATGTGTAACATATTTTGGAGGTCAAAGTTAGAAAAAGTGTGTTTTTTTCCATTTTTTCCTCATATTTTATATATTTTTTATATTAAATTATAAGATGTGATGAAAAAAATGGTATCTTTAGAAATTCCATTTAATGGCGAGAAAAACGGTATATAATATGTGTGGGTACAGTAAATGAGTAAGAGGAAAATTACAGCTAAACACAAACACTGCAGAAATGTAAAAATAGCCATTGTCATTAAGGGTAAGAAAACTGAAAAATGGTCCGGTCATTAAGGGGTTAATAAGAGGGTCCCGGAGCCTCAACCGAAACAACAGCATGAAAGAGGACATATGTCATCCTTTTGAATTATAGATTACAGGAAAGGCATTGATTTTAGAAACCCACAGATCATTATTTGCAACCGTGAAATAGAAAAAAACATTGATTAGACACCCAGTACACTTATTTTTCCTCAGGCCTTTTTAATAAGAGGGTCCCGGAGCCTCAACCGAAAAAAACAGCATGAAAGAGGACATATGTCATCCTTTTGAATAATAGATTACAGGAAAGGCATTGATTTTAGAAACCCACAGATCATTATTTGCAACCGTGAAATAGAAAAAAACATTGATTAGACACCCAGTACACTTATTTTTCCTCAGGCCTTTTTAATAAGGGGGTCCCGGAGCCTCAACCGAAACAACAGCATGAAAGAGGACATATGTCATCCATTTGAATAATAGATTACAGGAAAGGCATTGATTTTAGAATCCCAGAGATCATTTATATCACCCGGGAAATAGAAAAAAACATTGATTAGACACCCAGTACACTTATTTATTCTTAGGCCTTTTTAATAAGAGGGTCCCGGAGCCTCAACCGAAACAACAGCATGAAAGAGGACATATGGCATCCTTTTGAAAATTAGATTACAGGAAAGGCATTGATTTTAGAAACACAGAGATCATTAGTTGCAACCGTGAAATCTAAAAAAAAATAGATTATACACCCAGTACACTTCTTTATCCTTAGGCCTTTTTAGCAGAGGCTCCAGGACCCTCCACAAAACATGCAGCATGAAAGAGGACATATGGCATCCTTTTGAAAATTAGATTACATGAAAGGCATTGATTTTAGAAACACAGAGATCATTAGTTGCAACCGTGAAATCTAAAAAAACATAGATTATACACCCAGTACACTTCTTTATCCTTAGGCCTTTTTATAAGAGGCTCACGGAGCCTCAACAGAAACAACAGCATGAAAGAGGACATATGGCATCCTTGTGACTAATAGATTACAGGAAAGGCCTTGATTTTAGAAACCCTGGGATAATTTGTTGAAACCGTGAAATAAAAAAAAAGATTGATTAGACACCCAGTACACTTATTTATCCTTAGGCCTTTTTTTATCAGAGGCTCCAGGACCCTCCACAAAACCAGCAGCAGGAAAGAGGACATATGGCATCCTTTTGAAAATTAGATTACAGGAAAGGCATTGATTTTAGAAACCCGGAGATAAGTTGTTGCAACCGGGAATTTGAATCAAACAAATGATTTGATGGACACCCAGTACACTTCTTTCTCCTTCGGCCTTTTTATAAGAGGGTCCAGGACCCTCAAGAAAAACACCAGCAGGAAAGAGGACGTATGGCATCCTTTTGAACAATAGAGTACAGGTACAGCATTGATTTTACAAACCAAGAGATAATTTTGGTCAAATGTGAAATAGAAAAAAAAATTGAGTGGACACCCAGTACACCTCTTTCTCCTTAGGCCCTTTTATAAGAGGGTCCATGACCCTCAAACAAAATACCAGCAGGAAAGAGAACATATGGCATCCTTTTGAACAATAGAGTACTGGTACGGCATTGATTTTAGAAACCCACAGATAATTTTTTTGAAAAGTGAAATAGCCCCAAAAACCATGCTTGGACTCCCACTCCAGGTCGTTCTCCTTCAGCTGTTTTGTAAGAGGGTCCAGCACCCTCAACAGAAACTACTGCAGGAAACACCACCACATATGCCATCCTTTTGCACAAGCGAGTACAGGTATGGCATCCATTTTAGAAACCCAGAGATAATTGAGAGGAACCAGGAACATTTTTCTAAAAAATTGATGGGCCACCCATTACAGGTCGTTCTCCTTCAGCCTTTTTATACCATGGCTCACGACCCGCAACAGGCACAACAGCATGAAACACCACATATGCCACCCTTTTGCACAATAGAGTACAGGCATGGCATAGATGGAACACGGAGATAATTTAGAGCAACCAAGAGACGGATAAAGATGCTTGGTCGGTCCTCCTCCTTCAAATTTGTGGCATTTTGCGTTCAATTTAATGGTCCACCAGATATGAGTGGTGTGCTAAGTTGTACAATTCGTAACAGTTTAATCACTAGTGTTATGTGACTCTTTTTTTTTAATTTGAGTTTTGTACCCACAGAGCTGCAGCAGAGGCCAGAAAAATTAGGAATGTACAAATGACTGAAACATTTGGGTATTGTTGTAGCAACTGCTGTAGCAGCGGCCAGAAAAATTGATGTTTGGAAAACATTTATAAAGTGCCCTAAAAGCTTGTGGCTTGAACACTAGTTGTTGGCGGATAAGTCAAGCAAGTCCTCCGGCTTTTTTTTTTTTAAAAAAGGCCAGCCTGTGTACCAGTTGTAGCCCAAGCCAGCTCATCTCAGCATCAGGCATTTTTTCTTCAAATGTATCGCCCAAAGTCAGTCCCTTCGGGATCCAGCCCTCATTAATTTTTATAAAAGTGAGATAGTCAAGGCTTTTTTGACCTAGGCGACTTCTCTTCTCAGTGACAAAACCTCCTGCTGCACTGAAAGTCCTTTCAGACAGGACACTTGAAGCGGGGCATGCCAGAAGTTCCAATGCAAATTGGGATAGCTCAGGCCACAAGTCCAGACTGCACACCCAGTAGTCAAGGGGTCCATCGCTCCTGAGAGTGTCAAGATCCGCAGTTAAAGCTAGGTAGTCTGCTACCTGTCGGTTGAGTCTTTCTCTAAGGCTGGATCCTGAAAGGCTCTGATGGTGCATGGGAGTTAAAAAGGTACGCATGTCCTCCATCAACAAGACGTCAGGAAAGCATCCTGTCCTTGCCGCCGTGGTCGTGGGAGGAGGAGGATTAATTTAATCTCTTCCCCTGTTACATTCCCGTGGTGCTGTGACATCACCCTTATACGCTGTGTAAAGCATAGTTTTTAATTTATTGTTAAAATGCTCCATCCTTTCCGACTTGCGGGAATTTGGTAACATTTCTGGCACTTTATGCTTATACCGGGGGTTGAGGAGCATGGACACCCAGTACAGGTCGTTCTCCTTCAGCTTTTTTATACGAGGGTCCCTCAACAGGCACGACAGCATGAAAGAACCCATTTGAACAAGGTTGGATGCCGAGCTAATCATGTCCCGTTCCTCCTCCTCACTGATCTCACTGATGGTATCTTCTTCCCCCCAGCCACGTACAACACCACGGGTACCAGAGAGGTGACAACAATGAGCACCCTGGGATGCCTGTTGTGCTCAGTCTTCCTCCTCCTCCTCCTCAAAGCCACATTCTTCCTCTGACTCCTCTTCCTCACAATCCTCTTCCTGCGTTGCCGCAGGTCCAGCAAGTGATGCTGATTTGGCTGTTTGTGGGGGTGATGGACACCACAACTCTTCCTCTTCACGCTCATCTACGGCCTGATCCAGCACTCTTCGCAGGGCACGCTCCAGGAAGAAAACAAATGGTATGATGTCGCTGATGGTGCCTTCGGTGCGACTGACAAGGTTTGTCACCTCCTCAAAAGGACGCATGAGCCTACAGGCATTGCGCATGAACGTCCAGTAATTTGGCAAAAATATCCCCAGCTCCCCAGAGGCTGGCCTAGCACCCCGGTCATACAAATACTCATTAACAGCTTTTTCTTGTTGGAGCAGGCAGTCAAACATTAGGAGTGTTGAATTCCACCGTGTCGGGCTGTCACAAATCAAGCGCCTCAATGGCAGGTTGTTTCAACGCTGGATATCGGACAAGTGCGCCATGGCCGTGTAGGAACGCCTGAAATGGCCACACACCTTCCTGGCCTGCTTCAGGACGTCCTGTAAGCCTGGGTACTTATGGACAAATCATTGTACAATTAGATTACACACATGTGCCATGCACGGCACATGTGTCAACTTGCCCAATTTCAATGCCGCCACCAAATTACTTCCATCGTCAGAAACAACCTTGCCCATCTCCAGTTGGTGCAGAGTCAGCCACTGATCCACCTGTGCGTTCAGGGTGGTCAGGAGTGCTGGTGCGGTGTGATTCTCCGCTTTCAGGCAAGTCAACCCCAAGACGGCGTGACACTGCCTTACCCGGGAAGTAGCATAGTACCTGGGGAGCTGGGGGGGGTGCCATAGATGTGGAGCAAGACGCAGAAGTCGAAGAGGACTCAGCCGAGGAAGAGGTTATGGAAGAGGATGGAGTAGGAGGAGTAGAGGAGGTAGCAGCAGGCCTGCCTGCAAGTCGTGGCGGTGTCACCAACTCTTCTGCAGAGCCACGCATTCCATGCTTGTCAGAAGTCAGCAGGTTTACCCAATGCGCAGTGTAGGTGATATACCTGCCCTGACCATGCTTTGCAGACCAGCTATCCGTGGTCATATGGACCCTTGCCCCAACGCTGTGTGCCAGACATGCCATAACTTCCTTTCTCACAACAGAGTACAGGTTTGGGATTGCCTTTTGTGAAAATAAATGTCTGCCAGGTACCTTCCACTGCGGTGTCCCAATAGATACAAATTTTTTGAAAGCATCAGACTCCACCAGCTTGTATGGTAAAAGCTGGCGGGCTAAGAGTTCAGACAAGCCAGCTGTCAGACGCCGGGCAAGGGGGTGACTTTGAGAAATTGGCTTCTTATGCTCAAACATGTCCTTGACAGACACCTGACTGTGGGCAGATGACCAGGAACTGCTACTTAAGAGAGACTCAGTGGAGGATGGTTGAGAGGGGGCAAGGAGGACAGCACTGGTTGACGTGGCTGAAGATGCTGGAGCAGGAGGAGGAGGGCAGCTTTCACTTTGTGTGCTGCTTCTACTCATGTGTTCTTCCCATCGGCCTTTGTGATGGGAGACCATGTGCCTTCGCAAAGCAGTTGTACCTAGGTGGCTGTTGGACTTCCCACGACTCAGTTTCTTTTGGCACAGGTTGCAAATGGCATCGCTGTTGTCAGAGGCAGACACACAAAAAAAATGCCACACTGCTGAGCTCTGCGATGACGGCATTCTGGTGGTGGCAACAGCATGCGTTGATGGGCGTTGGCGTGCTGTCTGGCTGACCCCTGGTGACGATGCATGCTGTCTGACTGTGCCACTAGCTCCTTGAGACGACCTCCCCATGCTTCCAAATCGTCTCCTCCTCCTCGTCCTCTCTGTCTCCCCATCTGAACTTTCCCCCTCTTCTTCTTCTCTTCTAGCAGGCACCCACGTGACATCCACCGACACATCATGATCAACCGCTTCACTTGTATCTGAAACATTAAGGAAGGAAGCAGCAGCGGGTAGAACATCATCATCATCATCATCACACCGTACCTCCATGTCGGTAATGCTGCCTGACTGAGACTGATCAGTATTATCTACATCCTCTATCAATGATGGTTGCGCATCACTAATTTCTTCCAAATGATGTGTCAATAACTCCTGTGACAGATCAAGTGAAGCGGCTGTGGTGCTAGTGTTGGTGGTGGCGACAGGCGGGGGAGTGGCACTGGTCACTTGAGACCTGCCCAAAGCACAGCTGGACGTAGATGGTGCGTCAAGGTTTGGAGGACTAGCAGCGGAAACGGAAGAAGATTGGGTGTCCTGTGTTAGCCATTCAACTAGGTCCTCCTCAGAAGTTTTCGCGTCCCCCCTGGCACCCGGCGTCTGAACAATGTGCATATTTGTAGGGTCTAAAGGAATCACAGCACCACGACCACAACCACGGAACATGCGTGGTGGCCTGCCTCTGCCTGTCATTTTTTTTAAAATGGACACTAACAATACTATTACACCAATTGAGTGGTGGCACTGTGAAAGTGGGCACAGTATATGCTGTGAGACTGACAACAACCAAAAAGACTGATGTTTTAAAAATCACAAATTGTTAGTTTTTTAAAATATTACTAGTACTGTGACAACAAGTATGATTGTTTGGCACTAGTTGGCAAATGGGCCTGTCTGGCACACACGCTGGAAGAAAGGAAACTGCAATTCAATGGCACTAGGAGACTGAAGAATCACAGTCAAAACAGTTATGATTAACAGAAATTCCAATCCTGTTACAATAAATATGATTGGTGGCACTAATTGGCTAGTTGGGACTGGCCCACGGGCAGGCAGGCAGGAGGAAAATGCAATTCAAGGAGGGCACTAGTAGACTGCAGATTGACAGTCAAAACAGTGATGATTGACAAATTTTGCAATACTGTTAAAATAAATATGATTGCTGGCACTAATTGGATAGTTGGGCCTGGCACACAGGCTGGCAGGCAGTAGAAAAGTGCAATTCAATGGCACGAGCAAACTGAGGATTAAGATCAACAATCAAATTTTTTTTAATTTTAATTAGTAACTATACTGTGACAACAATTATGATTGGTGTAAATAGTTGGCAAGACGGCCTGGCACAAAAGGCTGGCAGGCAGGAGGTAGATGCAATTCAAGGACACTAGGAGACTGATTACTGACAGTCAAAACAGTGATGATTGACAATTTTTGCAATACTGTTAAAAGAAATATGATTGCTGGCAATAATTGGCTAGGTGGGCCTAGCACACAGCAGGCTGCAAGGCAGGAGGAAAGTGCAATTCAATGGCACCAGCAAACTGAGAATTCACAACAACTATTACCAAAAATTTTAATTTTTAATTATTAAGAATACTGTGACAACAAATATGATTGGTGTAAATATTTTTCAAGTAGGCCTGGCACACAGTCTTGCAAGGAAGTAAAAAGTGCAATTCTAGGACACGAGCAAACTGAGGATTAAGATCAACAATCAAGAATTTTTTAATTTTAATTAGTAACTATACTGTGACCAAAAATTATGATTGGTGTAAATAGTTGGCAAGACGGCCTGTCACAAAAGGCTGGCAGGCAGGAGGTAGATGCAATTCAAGGACACTAGGAGACTGATTACTGACAGTCAAAACAGTGATGATTGACAATTTTTGCAATACTGTTAAAAGAAATATGATTGCTGGCAACAATTGGCTAGGTGGGCCTGGCTCACAGCAGGCTGCAAGGCAGGAGGAAAGTGCTATTCAATGGCACCAGCAAACTGAGGATTCACAACAACTATTACCAAAAATGTTAATCTTTAATTATTAAGAATACTGTCACAACAAATATGATTGGTGTAAATATTTTTCAAGTAGGCCTGGCACACAGGCTTGGAAGGCTGTAGAAAAGTGCAATTCTAGGGCACGAGCAAACTGAGGATTAAGATCATCAACAATCAAGAATTTTTAAATTTTAATTAGTAACTATACTGTGACAAAAAATTATGATTGGTGTAAATAGTTGGCAAGACGGCCTGGCACAAAAGGCTGGCAGGCAGGAGGTAGATGCAATTCAAGGACACTAGGAGACTGATTACTGACAGTCAAAACAGTGATGATTGACAATTTTTGCAATACTGTTAAAAGAAATATGATTGCTGGCAACAAATGGCTAGGTGGGCCTGGCTCACAGCAGGCTGCAAGGCAGGAGGAAAGTGCTATTCAATGGCACCAGCAAACTGAGGATTCACAACAACTATTACCAAAAATGTTAATTTTTAATTATTAAGAATACTGTGACAACAAATATGATTGGTGTAAATATTTTTCAAGTAGGCCTGGCACACAGTCTTGCAAGGAAGTAAAAAGTGCAATTCTAGGACACGAGCAAACTGAGGATTAAGATCAACAATCAAGAATTTTTTAATTTTAATTAGTAACTATACTGTGACCAAAAATTATGATTGGTGTAAATAGTTGGCAAGACGGCCTGTCACAAAAGGCTGGCAGGCAGGAGGTAGATGCAATTCAAGGACACTAGGAGACTGATTACTGACAGTCAAAACAGTGATGATTGACAATTTTTGCAATACTGTTAAAAGAAATATGATTGCTGGCAACAATTGGCTAGGTGGGCCTGGCTCACAGCAGGCTGCAAGGCAGGAGGAAAGTGCTATTCAATGGCACCAGCAAACTGAGGATTCACAACAACTATTACCAAAAATGTTAATCTTTAATTATTAAGAATACTGTCACAACAAATATGATTGGTGTAAATATTTTTCAAGTAGGCCTGGCACACAGGCTTGGAAGGCTGTAGAAAAGTGCAATTCTAGGGCACGAGCAAACTGAGGATTAAGATCATCAACAATCAAGAATTTTTAAATTTTAATTAGTAACTATACTGTGACAAAAAATTATGATTGGTGTAAATAGTTGGCAAGACGGCCTGGCACAAAAGGCTGGCAGGCAGGAGGTAGATGCAATTCAAGGACACTAGGAGACTGATTACTGACAGTCAAAACAGTGATGATTGACAATTTTTGCAATACTGTTAAAAGAAATATGATTGCTGGCAACAAATGGCTAGGTGGGCCTGGCTCACAGCAGGCTGCAAGGCAGGAGGAAAGTGCTATTCAATGGCACCAGCAAACTGAGGATTCACAACAACTATTACCAAAAATGTTAATTTTTAATTATTAAGAATACTGTCACAACAAATATGATTGGTGTAAATATTTTTCAAGTAGGCCTGGCACACAGTCTTGCAAGGAAGTAAAAAAGTGCAATTCTGAATATCGGACTTCCTGTGGGAGTGGCGTGAGAGGTGCGCGCCAAGAGCTCTGTGAGAGAGAGACGGTTTTCCATCATACCCCGCTAAAACTGCTCCTATTGCTGGGGGTGAGAGCCCTGCCTGGGGAAGAAAGAACACATCTAGCTGGAAGTCGAAAACTGACTGAATCTGTGGCCGATCGGTCCCGGCCCGGGACAAGCATCACAGCGCTCTGAAAACTGGGGATCAGACAGCAGAAAACGAGCGGTTCTGAGACCACTGTATACACGAAAATTGTCTGGGCAGTGAAAGAGACTGCCACCGCAAAACAGCATCAGAGCACGTAACCTGCACGCATCACCCGGCGTAGATGGGAGGTGTCTCAGCTGGTGCCGGGAAGGTGGAGTAGCAGG
This sequence comes from Bombina bombina, assembly GCF_027579735.1. NCBI lineage: Eukaryota > Metazoa > Chordata > Amphibia > Anura > Bombinatoridae > Bombina > Bombina bombina. The sequence continues at coordinate 1,130,740,785 of NC_069501.1, forward strand.
AAAGGTGCCTGGAAACAGCGGCCTGGTACGCTGAACAAAGTTTGCTGCCGACACGCAAGTATAGTTTTCTACTACACTAATGACATTTTAAACCTGAGTTATATGCGATAAAGGCTGTTATATCTTGCATGACTGGGTTCACTGGAGATATGCTAGTATGGTTTTTTACATGAGTGTCATACTAGTGGAAAAAAGGTCATTATACCTCACTGGTCCCTACTTTCAAAAGAGACAATAAATATATGGTAAAGCTCAGTAAAAGGGGCTGCAGTGGCAGTAAGCGGCCAGTTTCACGGTGGTGGAATAACTATAAAGGGAGCGCTGTGATGTGATGTGGGCGAATAGGCTGTAATCTTGCTGGTCTTAGTCAAGCTACAAAACTTTGGGAAAAGTGGAAACACCCTTCTGATTTGCACTAGTCAGTGTGAATGAATATATTGGTCTGAGCCTTTTAAAGGAGAAAAGAGAAAAAAAAAAGGAGAAAAGTCTGTGCTGGGGTACAGAAGGGCAAAAAAGAGTAAAGCAAAAGGAAATATAAGTACTGTTTAAATCTGACGTGAATCTGGTTCATTGGGAAAGGAGAAGGTGGAAGGAAAAGATATAGAAATGGGGAAAGAACTCTCGATTAGGTGGCTATAGAGCTAAATATCAGAAGACAGGTGGTATTTGTGGAATCAAAATATCAATCTGGAAAGAGGAAGAAAGAGATAAGGAGAAGGAGAGAGAAGGGGAGAAAAAGAAAAAAAAGTCTAATATATTAATCCCTGGGGGAACCTCAAGAACATTATTCATAGTATTAAAAGCATTAGCTGGTGGGAGCTGAAAGGTTAAAGTCGTTGAAAGGCTAATGGTTATGACTTGAGAGATGTTTGGTTTGCCCCAATATCGATAGAAGCGGAGGAGTAAAGACTATGTTTTGGTGATATCTTATCAACTAAGGACTACAAATATTGAGGGACTGCTGGACTGTTTTTTTTTTTTTTGCATTTGCATTTTTTTGCATTTGCTGGTTCTTCTTTGTTTTTTTGTTTTTTTTTGTTTTTTTTTGCTGTTTTTGGCTTTTTTTTTTTTTCTTTGCAATGATTTATGAAATACTTGATTTAGGTATTTGGGTATAGCTTCCAGAGTGACATAGTGTGTGTCAGACCTTCTGTGTATATTGATTGATATTGATAGTGAACAATTTAAGTTAAACACATTGAGCGCTGATATACACCCACTGATGCTATATATTGCATGCAACGTTATTAAGACTTTTAGATTGTTTGGATATGAGATGGGGTATAAGCTCTAACGGCCGATTAAAATTAATAAGGCTGAAAAACAGGTTATAAATATACACGTGTAGAGTATCAAACCAAAAAACAAAAGCAAAATAAGCAGAACTTATACTGAAGGTAGAATTACAACAATATCTATTCAGGTAGGGCGATCTTTTTAACATACAATTATATAGGTATATAGTAGCCTATTCAGATAGCTCAAGATTTTTAGGGAGTGTTTCTACATACTTTTTTTTTTTTTTTTTTTTTTTTTTTTTTGTGTTTTTGTCAAGCACATGTTACACACAGGCACTTTCTATTAAGTAGTATTATACACAGCGGCACATCACTTCAATATATTACAGACACCCAATCTTGTCTGATCTTGGAAAATAGGGAGAGTCACAGCACTAGCTCTCCTGCTTACACGATTTTCACTATATAGAAGTCTACTCATATAGTGGCACTTATCGACCAAGTTGGACTTATAGCTAATTTGGTAGATCACCTACACAACTGTTTTTCTCCTTTTTTTTTTTTTTTTTTTTTTTTTTCCTCTCACTTTTTCACGGTTTTCTCGGGTTCACACGACTTTCACTATATAGAGGGTTATATACACAGTAGTATACACAGACCAAGCTAGGCTTCCAACCAGCTTGGCAGATTATTTACACACCGTTTTTCCTTTTGTTCTTTCTTCCCTTCACCCATTCACGGTTTTCTCCCCCGTCCCTCTTTTCACATTTTTTTTTTTTATTTTTTTTTTAGCAGACCCAGTAGAGCCTTATGGAAAAATTTATACCGAACCTTAAAATAAGGTCTCCTGCCATGCCCCCCAAAAGAGATAAGAGAACCAAGACGTCGTCAGAAATAGGAACAGAGTCCCTTAATGAAGATCAGGGGGCCTGTCAGGAAAAGCAATTAACATTAAACCAACTAGCCGATATGATACTACCCCAATTTGAAGCCGTAAAAAGTGAAATTGCCTCCCTATCAGTAGAAATTAGATCATTCTCTAATAGAATATTGGAAGTAGAGGAGAGAGTATCAGACATAGAGGACAGATTAAATGTGAGAGAAGCAAATTGGTCAAATTATGAAGATAAAATAAAAATAATGCAATTAAAAATAGACGATCTTGAAGATAGATCGCGCAGGAATAATATACGAATTGTAGGGCTACCAGAAGGGAGAGACTATGATGATCTGATACTTTTTGGCGCAAATACGTAACCACAAGCTTTAGGGATGGAAGTGACAGGAAAAATTCAGGTTGAAATGGCACACAGAATAGGCAATATTAAAAAATTTCCTGATGGCAGTGTAAGACCGAGGATGGTACTCATAAAATATCTTAATTTTCAGGATAAATTGCAGTTAATGAAATGCTATAGGAAAACATCAGCGCTTATGATTGCCACAAAACAAATATATATATTCCAGGACTTCTCAGTAGAGACCTCCTCAAAAAGGAAAATTATGGCACCTTTTTGTACAGGCTTAATCAAAGCTGGAATTAGGGTGAACTTGAGATACCCGGCTAAACTTGTAGTGATGAATTCAGACGGAAATATGACCGTGTTGAATACAGTAGAAGAAGCCAAAAAATACTGCTTAGAGAAAGGAGTAGAGGTGTAATTATAGAAAGATTAGTACCGTTTTTCATTTGTTATTAACAAGCAAGTTTATGATGAAGTTTTTAGTTGTTACTGTTACCTTTTTTTTTTTTTTTAGTTATTACAGTTTTCTGGCAGACAGGACGCTACGGCAATGGAATGAGTATAGATAAATTTTTTAACACAAGATTTTATATCATTAAAGGAGAAAGATGTTGAAACTAATTTCATGGAATGTGGGTGGGATCACATCCCCCATTAAAAGGAAAAATATTTTAAAAATGTTGAAACGCCATAAGGCTGATATCATGTTTTTGCAGGAATTACACCTTAAAGAGGTAGAAATATCCAAATTAAGGACCAACTGGATTGCAGAAGTTGTGGCCACACCATGTAATAGCAGGAAATGTGGAGTGGCGATATTATTTAATAAGGCTTTGGGATATAAGATTATAAAGCAGGTGAGAGATCCACAAGGGAGATTTTTGATTGTGCAAATAGAAATTAATAAGGTAATCTGGACGTTGTGTAATATTTATGGCCCGAATGAAATCAATATAGAATTTTGGGGAAAAATTAAACATAAACTGGCATCATATCTAGGGCAAAATATAATCATGGCGGGAGATTTTAACGCTACTATGTGTCCAACAATTGATAGGTTCAAGTCTAGAGCCATAAATAAGCACAACAAAGAGGCAAAACTATTTAGAGAATTTGCAAAGTCATTAAAACTAAATGATATATGGCGATGTCAGCATCCTGATCAACGCGAATTCTCGTGTGAATCCAAATCACATAGAAATTTTTCGAGGATTGACATGTTCCTGATAGAAGAGAGTCTAATGGCCCTGGAATTGGAGACGCATATAGCAGAGATAACAATATCTGATCATGCGATAGTTAGCCTCAAGATAGAAGCAGGGATTAAAATAGACCCGAAAACCAATTCATTTAGTTTTCCTAAACATATGATACATGATGGCAAATTTTACAACTTTCTGGCGAATAGTTGGAAAGATTATCACAGGCAGAATAGTTCCTACAAGGGTCAACCAGAAATACTCTGGGAAGCGGGCAAAGCAGTTATAAGGGGTCAAATAAAATGTTATATGGTCCGAAGAAAACGTAAATATAAGGAGAGAGAGATTCATTTGGCAAATCAACTAAAAAATGCTTATACCAGATATATGAGTACTTCTAATACTCTTAATTGGAACAGATACAGGACAGCGAAAGCAGAAAGAGAAAGTTTTATGCGGGAAAATTGGGCGAGGGAGGACATGAGAATTAGAGCGTATTGTGCAGGTTATCAGGGGATCTCGGCGAAATATTTAGCAAAAATAATTAAATTCAGGAAAAAGAATAACATGATTTGTTCAATCAGAGAAGGTAATAAAACATACATTAAGTCCGCAGAAATACGGGATGCCTTCTATAGGTATTATCAGAACCTATATACCGGAGAAAAGATAGATGAGATTAGGAAGAGAGAATTCTGGCAAAAAATTAAGGTACCTAAAATAACTCAAAGCGAGCAAGAGCAGATCAATTTACTGATTACAGAGGAGGAAGTTAAAAAAATGATAGACCGTAGTAAAACTAATAAAGCTGCAGGACCAGACGGCCTGCCGGCGGAATTTTATAAGATTATTAAAGAGGAGATTACGGGCACACTGGTTGAGCTATATAACAGCTATTATGTTCAGGGGAAATCCAATTCATGTTATTTCACAGACTCTGTTGTATCCTTAATACATAAGAAAGGTAAAGATCCGGAAGAAATGGGATCGTATAGACCGATCTCGCTTTTAAATCAAGACTATAAAATATTCACGGCAATAATAGCAGACAGAATGAAGAAAGTAATCAGGAAGTTGGTCCACGAGGACCAAACTGGATTTATCCCGGGCAGGAATCCGGTACGGAATATGCGGAGGGTCATTGTGGCACTAGATTACCATTATAATAAAATACAAGACTCAAATAGTAAAAGTCTACCTGATCTGGCGCTACTCACATTAGATGCTGAAAAGGCGTTTGACGCCATCATATGGGATCACTTATTTACAACGCTTAGGGAATTCGGTTTTGAGGGGAATATATTGGCCATGATCAAAAGGATCTATAGCTTTCCGAGATCCCAATTACTGATAAATGGTGAATTATCCCAACATATAACATTACAAAGAGGGACAAGGCAAGGTTGCCCGTTATCCCCGCTTTTGTTTGACATTGCCCTGGAGCCTCTTGCGATTATACTGAGACAGGAAGTTGAGGGGATGAAAATCGGAGATCAAAAATTCCTGGTTTCACTTTATGCAGATGACCTTATGTTATTCTTACAGGATACTAGGACTAGCATCCCCAAAAGCTTAGAGGTGATCAAAAATTATAGTCTTTTTACGGGATATAAAATTAATGCACAGAAGTCTGAGCTACTGTGGGTTAATAAAACACCATCTAGCACATGTAATCATGGGCTAAGGGAAGTGAAGGCCCTTAATTATCTGGGAATAAAACTAGGGAACGACCCTAAAGACTGGTACTATCTTAATTACGCAGAGTTCTTTGAGAATATGGAAGGGATGCTAGGAAAGTGGAATATTCACTATCTATCAATATCGGCCAAAATTATGTTGATCAAAACAATCGTTTTTCCCAAACTATTGTTTTTAATGCAGAATTTACCATTGTTCATTACTAAGCGAGATGTCAGAAGGTATAACAGAGCCTGTACTTTTTTTATATGGGGTAAAAAAAGACCGAGAATAGCATTAGATAAACTCACACAGAATAAAAGATTTGGAGGCTTTGCATTACCGAATATTGTTAAATACAATATCGTTTCAATAGTCAAGTTCGGTATAGACTGGCTCACGGAGACTAATTATGTGACGTATTTTGAGTTAGAATCAGAAATAGTTAAGCCTTTTGACCTTAAAGCAATCTTGCATTATCCGTATGGAAAACTACCGAGCAATGTCAGTTCCCTACTATCCTTTCTAAATGTCGTAAGGGCATGGCAGGTGTATTGTGGCCTTTTAGGCCAAGAATTTTGCTTAACTAAATTTCTACCGATTGCAGGTACACCAGACTTCCTGTCTGGGTGAAACAATCCGGTCTTCAAAGAGTGGAAATTGAAAGGGATAATTTACTTTGCACAATTATTAGAGCCAGACGGACAAGTGGTACAGGTATATGAGAGATTGGCTAATCAATACAACCTATCGGCAAAACATTTTTTTGCATATTTGCAGGTCAGAAGTTATATAACGAAGCTATTGAAACTGCAGAGGATGGTATGGGATCCGGGAATTGACTCAGGAGTGAAACTATATAGTGCGGGCAAAAGGGCCATATCTTATTGGTATGGATTATTACAAACTATTTCTGGGAAAGAACATTTGAACAAAATAGAAGAGGCACTCAGGAAAAACCATATTGTTTCCCAGGTAGAGGAAATAGAAAAGAGTTTTAAGCTAGTAGAGGGGGCGACAGTATTAGTGAATTGGAAGGAATCTCAAATTAAATTAATAAACAATTTCTATTTAACCCCGATGAGGATTAGGAAATGGTCACAAGTTGGGGACAAAGGAAACTGTTTCAAATGTAAGAGAGAAATGGCAGATTTGAGTCACTGTTTATGGGAATGCCCAAAAATTAGACAATTTTGGAGCAAAATTCAGTATTGGATTAATAAATATATACAAGAAAAATGCTCTTTACAGTGGAGGAATATTCTCCTCTTGAAAGACGACGGTGGCTCAAAAGCAGATAGACAATTAACAAATATGGCTATTCTAGCGGCCAGGTTCCTGATCTTCCTGAAATGGAGATCCCCTGCAGTGCCCAGTATATCGGAGTTTATAAACAATATAAAAATGCAAATGTGCATAGAAAGGCAATATTTAGTATGGGCCTCAGAAAGAGAGTGCAGAATGTTTATTAATAAATGGAAGAGAGTAATATTGGCCTGGCCCAGGGCAGAACAGATCCAATTTGTGGCTCCCTTAAAAAATATGCCTTTCTTGTTAACGATGGTAGGAGAAAACGCGGTTCCCCCTCACTGGGTATGAGTAACTCGTAGACTCCGTGCCAAGGCGTCTAGGCTGTCAGAGTTTTAGTTTTTAGTTGTTGGGGTTTTTTTTTTTTTTTTTTTTTTTTTTTTTTTTTGTTTGTTTAGTCTATAATAAATACAATGGTAGAGGAATAGAATATCATTGGTAAAAAGATACGTAAATGAAGGAAAAGTTGTATTATGAGTAAAAACAAAATATGCAGTCGATTAGGTAGAAGGAGATTTATTCTACTGTTTAGCATAGTTTGTTATTTCTATCATGTATGTAAGATAAGGGGAATTCTATCCCCAGTACAGATTATAACCAAAGGAGAAGCTGTGTCTTCTAAGGAAGGCTCGTTTGTTATTTCTTAGTTTTAGAATAGGATGAGCAGGTAGTATACGGAAACAATAAAAATGAAGAGAGAAGGGGGAAAAAGAAATGGGGAAAAAAATTAAAAACTAGGGAACACAGGTGCAATAGGAGATAACCAGCAACTAATTATGACATAATCTTCACTGTAGGGATTAGCCCACGTCAACATAAGGTTCTGATCACCAAATGGGCAGCTGGTATATGGATACTGTATTGTAAATTAATCTATATGTGATATTTATTCCACGATATGAAACGTAATGTTGTTGTGACTCGATATGTCTATACTCGCAACTGATTAACTGTACCTGTGTTTCCTTAATAAAAAGATTTAAAAAAAAAAAAAAAAAAGTGCAATTCTAGGGCACGAGCAAACTGAGGATTAAGATCATCAACAATCAAGAATTTTTTAATTTTAATTAGTAACTATACTGTGACAACAATTATGATTGGTGTAAATAGTTGGCAAGACGGCCTGGCACAAAAGGCTGGCAGGCAGGAGGTAAATGCAATTCAAGGACACTAGGAGACTGATTACTGACAGTCAAAACAGTGATGATTGACAATTTTTGCAATACTGTTAAAAGAAATATGATTGCTCGCAACAATTGGCTAGGTGGGCCTGGCTCACAGCAGGCTGCAAGGCAAGAGGAAAGTGCTATTCAATGACACCAGCAAACTGAGGATTCACAACAACTATTACCAAAAATTTTAATTTTTAATTATTAAGAATACTGTCACAACAAATATGATTGGTGTAAATATTTTTCAAGTAGGCCTGGCACACAGTCTTGCAAGGAAGTAAAAAAGTGCAATTCTAGGGCACGAGCAAACTGAGGATTAAGATCATCAACAATCAAGAATTTTTTAATTTTAATTAGTAACTATACTGTGACAACAATTATGATTGGTGTAAATAGTTGGCAAGACGGCCTGGCACAAAAGGCTGGCAGGCAGGAGGTAAATGCAATTCAAGGACACTAGGAGACGGATTACTGACAGTCAAAACAGTGATGATTGACAAATTTTGCAATACTGTTAAAAGAAATATGATTGCTGGAAATAATTGGCTAGGTGGGCCGGGCACACAGCAGGCTGCAAGGCAGGAGGAAAGTGCAATTCACTGGCACCAGCAAACTGAGGATTCCCAACAACTATTAACAAAAATTTTAATTTTTAATTACTAAGAATACTGTCACAACAAATATGATTGGCGTAAATATTTTTCAAGTAGGCCTGGCACACAGGCTTGGGAGGCAGTAGAAAAGTGCAATTCTAGGGCACGAGCAAACTGAGGATTAAGATCATCAACAATCAAGAATTTTTTAATTTTAATTAGTAACTATACTGTGACAAAAAATTATTATTGGTGTAAATAGTTGGCAAGACGGCCTGTCACAAAAGCCTGGCAGGCAGGAGGTAGATGCAATTCAAGGACACTAGGAGACTGATTACTGACAGTCAAAACAGTGATGATTGACAATTTTTGCAATACTGTTAAAAGAAATGATTGCTGGCAACAATTGGCTAGGTGGGCCTGGCTCACAGCAGGCTGCAAGGCAGGAGGAAAGTGCTATTCAATGGCACCAGCAAACTGAGGATTCACAACAACTATTACCAAAAATTTTAATTTTTAATTATTAAGAATACTGTCACAACAAATATGATTGGTGTAAATATTTTTCAAGTAGGCCTGGCACACAGGCTTGGAAGGCAGTAGAAAAGTGCAATTCTAGGGCACGAGCAAACTGAGGATTAAGATCAACAATCAAATTTTTTTTAATTTTAATTAGTAACTATACTGTCTGTGACAACAATTATGATTGGTGTAAATAGTTGGCTAGACGGCCTGGCACAAAAGGCTGGCAGTGGCACGCAGGAGGTAAATGCAATTCAATGGCACTAGGAGACTGAATATTTGCAGTCCAAAAAATTATGATTTTTATTTTTTTATATACTGTTACAAGAATTGTGATTGGTGGCACTAATTGGCTAGTTGTGCCTGGCACACAGGCTGGCAGATATGAGTCGTGGATGGTAGGTAGGGCAGCAATTTAACACAGTATGCTGTGTAAGTGACAAAAACACAGGCCTGATAGAAAATTAAGTTAGATTACACTAGCAAAATATTTTAAAATTTTAGATTTTAATATTAAAATTATGTTAAGAAGTGCAATGCACATATGACTCTATGAGTGGTCGCACTGGCTTGCTGCTACGTAGGGCAGCAATTAACAACAGTATGCTGTGTAAGTCAGATAGACAGTTAGACACAGGCCTGATAGAAAATATAATTAGATTACACTAGCATAATAATTTAAAGACTTTTTTTGGGAATTTAAAGAAAAAGGTTAAGCACATACATGAGTCGTGGCTGATAGCCTTGGAAGGGCAGCTATTAAAAACAGTAGGCTCTGTAAGTCAGATACACACACGCCTGATAGAAAATACTATTAGATTACACTAGAAAAATGATTGAAATTATTTTTTTGGGGGGGGATTAAAAAAAGGTTAAACACATATGAGTCGTGGCTCATAGACTAGGGAGGGCAGCAAGTAAACACAGTAGGCTCTCTATGTCAGCAAAACACACAGGCCGGATAGAAAATTATATTAGATTACACTAGCAAACAAATTTAAACTTTTTTTTTATATATATTAAAATTAAGGTGAAGAAGAATAGATATGAGTGCTGGGTGGCTGCCTGGCACAGACCAATTAACCAAAAGACTGAAAAAAAAAATGAGGTATATTAATGCTGAGTGAGCCTGACAGACACAGGCCTGATAGTAAATGTAATTAGATTACACTAGCAAATTTTTTTATTTTTTTTTTAAATTAAAAATAATGTTATAAACGGATATTAACACTGGTGGCTGCTGGCTGGCACAGAGCAATGAACCAGAGTATATGCTGTGTGACACTGGCCTGATAGAAAATGAAAAAAAATTACACTAGAAAAATAATTAAATTTTTTGGTTAGTTAAATTTAAACTAATGTTGTTAGGGAGATATCAGTGGTGGCAGTAGTCACAGCATATGCTGTGAGCCTTAAACACACAGCCTGAAAGCCAGGCAAATGCTAATAAAAAAAAAAGGAAAAAAAAAAAAACGGCACGAAATATAGCCCTAAAAAGGGCTTTTTGGGGTGCTGTGCTTGCAGCAGAGATGAGTGGAGTCCTTCTGGACTGTAAATACACTAGCCTAGCTATGTTTTTCCTATTAATGTCAGGAGCAAAAACACAACACGTCCTCTCATTAAGAAAGCAAGGTTGTTATGAGTCTAAAATGGCGGATTCCGAGTAGCTGGGAAGGTCTGTGAGGGAGTGTCTGATGTTGATTGGCTCTAATGTGTCAGGCGGCTCTGACATAAAGGGTCAAAGTTTCCTCAATGATGACACATAGGGGCGGATCGAACATCGCCATGTGTTCACCCACAAACGCGAACAACCTATGTTCGCTGTGAACCATTCGCGGGCGAACAGTTCGGGACATCACTACTTGCTACTAATATAAAGCTCCTTTTGCCATCTAGATTAATGGGGTTTTTTTCAACTGTAAGGGCTTTTGGAGTGGGATTTATTAGTGTTGTTCTTGTCACAAGGACCCCCAGTAATAGTGTGATATGTGATTAGTGGTCTAGTTTAATATCTGTAGACCATATCTGTGCTTTATTGGCAAATATACTACTCTGTCCTTTATGGCAAATATACTACTCTGTGTCCTTTATTGGCAAATATACTACTATGTGTCCTTTATTGGCAAATATACTACTATGTGTACTTTATTGGCATATATACTACTCACATAGGATTCTGACCCAAGAGATCATCTGGCCCAGATAACAAATACTTCTAAACATCAGCCAACTTACGATGTAAAATAGAGATGATGGAGGATATTTATCAAGCCGTCAACCTGAAATACGCTGGATTTCCGCAGCATAATTGTGGCGAGCTTGATTCGACCTAGTTATCAAAGCCTACAGACCCGCAAAAGTTGAAATCTGTGACGTAACATACGATCCGCCGGTCTCAATCCGACACAGATCGATGCTTACGTCATTACAGATGTTTCTGAATACAAATTTGGCACTATTTGACACTTTTTCAAAGTTATCAAATAATTAACCGGTACGCTCGCGGCTATTCCGGCCCAGCATACCTGGTTTTCAATCCACCACCCTGGATGCCGCGGAGGCCATAGGGAATCTATGGGAGTCTGAAAGCAGCGAAAGCTTATGTTCGATGCTGCCAGATATCCCATTGATTTCTATGGTATAAAACCAGTTATGTTTACACCTAACACCCTAACATATGACCAGAGTCTAAGCACCCCTAATCTGCCGCCCCGACATCGCCACCAGCTACATAATGTTAATAACCCCTATTCCGCCGCTCCCGGACCCAACCGCAACTAAATAAAAGTATTACCCCTATCCCGCCACTCCCGGACCCCACTGCAACTAAATAAATGTATTAACCCCTAAACCCCTGTCCTCCCACATCACTACCACTTACTAAACCTATTAACCCCTAAACTGCCAGCCCCAACATCGCCATAAACTAAATTAAGCTATTAACCCCTTAACCTAACAACCTGCTAACTTTACATTAAAATTACAACATCCCTATATTATAATAAATTTAAACTTACCGGTAGAAATAAATTAAACTATATTAAACTATTAATTAACCTACCCTAACTATTATACTAAAATTACATAAAACTACCAATTAAATTAACTATATTCATATTTAAAAACCAAACCCTACTCAAATTATTTAAATCTACAATTAAAAATTACTAAATTACAAAAAATTAAAAACACTAAGTTACAAAAAATAAAAAACACTAAGTTACAAAAAGTAAAAAACCACAGTATCAAAAATAAAAAAGAATTACACCTAATCTAATAGCCCTAATAATAATAATAAAAAAGCCCCCCCCAATAAAAAAACCCTAGCCTACAATAAACTACTAATGGCCCAATACAAACACCCCCCCAACAGTAAAACCCACCACCCACACAACCAACCCCCCCAAATAAAAACCCTATCTAAAAAACATAAGCTCCCCATTGCCCTGAAAAGGGCATTTGTATGGGCATTGCCCTTAAAAGGGCATTTAGCTCTTTTACTGCCCAGACCCTACTCTAAAAATAAAGCCCACCCAAAAAACCCTTAAATAAACCTAACACTAACCCCGACGATCCACTTACAGTTTTTGAAGTTTCACTTGAAGGATCCATCCAGCCGGCAAGAAGTCTTCATCCATGCGGCCTCTTCTATCATCATCCATCCAGCGTGGAGCGGGTCCATCCTGAAGACATCTGACGAGGAGCTCCTCTTTAATACGGTCTCCGCCGTAAACTGGATCTTGAATGCAAGTGACGTCCTCCACGATGGCGTCCCTTGCATTCCTATTGGCTGAAAGGTTCCAATCAGCCAATAGGATTAAAGCCGCTAAAATCCTATTGGCTGTTCCAATCAGCCAATAGTATTTGAGCAGCTCTCATCCTATTGGCTGTTCCAATCAGCCAATAGGATTGAGCTCTCATCCTATTGGCTGATTGGAACAGCCAATAGGATGAGAGCTGCTCAAATCCTATTGGCTGACTGTAACAGCCAATAGTATTTTAGCGGCTCTAATCCTATTGGCTGATTGGAACCTTTCAGCCAATAGGAATGCAAGGGAAGCCATCTTGGATGACGTCACTTGCATTCAAGATCCAGTTTACGGCGAAGACCGTATTGAAGAGGAGCTCCTCGTCGGATGTCTTCAGGATGGACCCGCTCCTCGCCAAATGGATGAAGATAGAAGAAGCTGCATGGATGAAGACTTCTTGCCGGCTGGATGGATCCTTCAAGCGGAACTTCAAAAACTGTAAGTGGATCGTCGGGGATTAGTGTTAGGTTTATTTAAGGTTTTTTTGGGTGGGTTTTATTTTTAGAGTAGGGTCTGGGCAGTAAAAGAGCTAAATGCCCTTTTAAGGGCAATGTCTATACAAATGCCCTTTTCAGGGCAATGGGGAGCTTAGTTTTTTTAGATAGGGTTTTTATTTGGGGGGGTTGGTTGTGTGGGTAGTGGGTTTTACTGTTGTGGGGTGTTTGTATTTTTTTTTACAGGTAAAAGAGCTGATTTCTTTGGGGCAATGCCCCGCAAAAGGCCCTTTTAAGGGCCATTGGTAGTTTATTGTAGGCTAGGTTTTGTTTTTATTTTGGGGGGCTTTTTTATTTTGATTGGGCTTTTAGATTAGGTGTAATTCATTTTTATTTTTGATACTGTGGTTTTTTTATTTTTCTGTAAATTAGCATTTTTTGTTGTTGTAATTTAGTAATTTTTAATTGTAGATTTAAATAAATTAAGTAGGGTTAGGTTTTTAAATATGTAATATAGTTAATTAAATTGGTAGTTTAATGTAATTTTAGTATAATAGTTAGGGTAGGTTAATTAATAGTTTCATATAGTTTAATTTAATTCTACAGGTAAGTTTAAATTTATTATAAGATAGGGATGTTGTAATTTTAATGTAAAGTTAGCGGGTTGTTAGGTTAAGGGGTTAATAGCTTAATTTAGTTTATGGCGAAGTGGGGGGCTGGCGGTTAAGGGGTTAATACTTTTATTTAGTTGTGGTGGGGTCTGGGAGCGGCGGAATGGAGGTTAAAGGTTGGAATTTTTACATAAGGTTATGCATTGGGTTAAACAAATGGCATGACTTTCTCATATAGGGGTAGATTTATCATAGTACGAGCAGATATGATACAATGTTCTTGTGAACTGCTGGTGCAATGCCGCCCCCTGCAGATTCACGGCCATTCGGCCACTAGCAGGGGGTGTCAATCAACCCGATCGTATTTGATCGCGTTGATTTCTGTCCGCGGCCTCAGAGCAGGCAGACAAGTTATGGAGCAGCAGTCTTTAAACAGGGGCATCGAGCTCCATACGGAGCTTGATAAATCTGCCCCATAATGTTAACAATGAAATGTTTATATGGAACTTGACTGGAAATCTGACAAATATACTGAGCTGCTGGTGTTGAAAATAATAGTGACTGCCAGAAAGTCATAGTAAGTAACATCATGACCATCAGAGGCTGAATATTATTCATAAGTGATTTTTATGGAGCAATACGAGAAACACTTTACATCTGTGGCAATGACACTTATAGATGTATTAAAATCATCCCTCAGATTCTGGTACAATATACATTACTAACATATTAACACACAAAAAACATCCCTTTATTTACTATGTAGGGCAATGACCTGGTCTTGTATACAACTAGAGTGAAAGGGTCAGTCTGGGCTGGTTCTTGGTCTTAATAATTGTGAGGTTCTAACTAAGGTTGCCGCAAAGTTGATTGTGAAGGGTGTTGGGCTGCAGAGGTTTTCATAGATTATAATGTATGGGGGGACAAAAGCTTAACCACAAAACTAAAACTCACAGGCACTGAGGGTACTGGTGGGATATTTCCTCTTCAAAGCTGTAGCCCAAAAAGGGAAATATTTAAAATCTGGACTGTCAGTGGTCCTTAAGGATTGCTGTAAAAACCATAATATTCCACTGCTTGTTCAGTGTTCATTCTCAAACATGTTTCATTCAGTCTTGGTTGCAGTGACGGAGGGGCCCAGCAGGTGCAACCATGCCCTGGAGTTAAGTGCCAGGTTGGGGTCCAGGAGGTGAGGAGGGCCCAGAATGCTGGGAGATGAGATTGGATTATACAACCATTGTTGTTCACTTCTATGTAGCATATCATGTCGCTTTAAAGGCACACTGAACCCAATTTTTTTCAGATAGAGCGTGCCATTTTAAGCAACTTTCTAATTTACTCCTATTATCAATTTTTCTTCGTTCTCTTGCTATCTTTATTTGAAAAAGAAGGGATCTAAGCTTTTTTTTTTGGATCAGAACTCTGGACAGCACTTTTTTATCGGTGGATGAATTTATCCACCAATCAGCAAGGACAACCCAGGTTGTTCACCAAAAATGGGCTGGCATCTAAACTTACATTATTGCATTTCAAATCAAGATACCAAGAGAATGAATAAAATTTGATAATAGGAGTAAATTAGAAATTTGCTTAAAATGTTATGCTCTATCTGAATCACGAAAGAAAAATTTTGGGTCCCTTTAACTAAAGCCAATGCATTCTGCTGCACTGTCTGATACATGGGTATTGTTTTTTAAAGTTATTTTAAATGCTAGGTTCTGCTGTCACTCTTATTCTAGATCAGGATATCAGCTATGTGTGTATGGTTAAATCTAGCTAGCCGTCATTTCCAAGTCTGGAGCTCTTTTCCATTTGCCTAGTAGCTTTCAGAGGGAATGTTAACAAACATATATACGTACTGAATCTCATTTCTACCATATTCCAGAAGAATGTTCAAGGTATTTAAATGGACAGTCTACACCAAAATGTATATTGTTTTAAAAGATAGAAAATCTCTTTATTACCCATTCCCTAATTTTGCATAACCAACACGGTTATATTAATATACTTTTTACCTTTGTGATTACCTTGTATCTAATCCTCTGCAAACTGCCCCCTTATTTCAGTTCTTTTGACAGACTTGCATTTTAGCCAATCAGTGCTGACACCTAGGTAACTCCACATCCGTGAGCACAATGTTATCAATATGACACACATGAACTAACACCCTTTAGTGGTGAAAAATTGTCGAAATACATTCAGATTAGAGGCGGCCTTCATGGTCTAAGAAATTAGCATATGAACACCCTTGGTTTAGTTTTCAACTAAGAGTACCAAAAGAACAAAGCAAACTTGGTGATAAAAGTAAATTGGAAAGTTGTTTAAAATTACATTTCCTATCTGAATCATGAAAGTTTATTTTGGACTAGACTGTCCCTTTTAAAAATGAATTGGTTACATGTTGCCTAATGTTACAATGTGTTAATAGAATCTGTACAGTTCTATTTATTTTACATTTTTTTATGCACGTGTTGTATTTTCTTCTGTTAGCAAGCACAATGTTTTTCACAGATGTTTTTGTTTAAAATTAATTGGCTTTTGGGAGGAATTATTTTGAAAAAACAATTTGTTAAATCTTTTCTTCTTTAGTTAAAATAATGTGAATTTTACACGTACAAAAATAGTGAAAAGTGTACAAAATAAGTAAGATAATCATTAATATTTTGTGGTCATACAGAGATGTGTATTTATTTTTTTTGCATTGAAATTACTTGGCCTAAATTACAAGTGGAGCGATATTGCTAGTGTGGGGTGTGCTATTACTATTGTTGACAGAGTAGCGCACAGTCTGGTATTACAAGTTAATGGTAAAACAGAATTATCAAAGAATGTTTTGCACTGCCAACATCTATTTAGCATGACTTGTATTTTCAATGGATAGAACAGCCGCGCTAAACAATGCTTATATTACAAATTGTGAATTATATGTTGCACATAACAGTGCTAAAAAATGTAGCTTACCTGGATACCTGAAGTAAAGTGTTAGGGCTAGATTAAAAATACAATAAAACACATGTAAAACATTTTAAAATAAAGTATTGCACACACACACACACATATATATATAAACAAAGTGTTGGTACTGGGAGGAGCTTAATTGTATATATGGACATATGCATTTGTTTTTGGATGAATGCACATTCGTCACAAAAATTGGATTTTCATATTGGTAAATTAAATTCCGAATGAATCCACCAACTAAAATTAAAGAAAAGAAAAAATATAGATACCTTTGTCAGTATTAATTTGTTTCCTTTAATTTTTTTGAAGGGTTAAATACTGACCTAAACGCGCTGAAGAGCACGCTAAACCGATCCTCTTCTTGTCAGACCCCCGGCTCACAGGACCTGCACTAAAGTTAGTAAGTTAAGCCAAGTGCTAGCGCGGCTGGAGCTCTGGCAAGAAGAGGATTGGGTTAGCGCTCTCCAGAGCGCATTAAGGTAAGTATATAGCTACAGATGAACTTTTTTACCTGTAGCTTCAAAACATTTACATTTGGTAAAGAAAACTAAGTAAAAATTAGATTTTCGTTTAGTTTTAAATAAAAACCGAATAGTGCAAGCAACAAATATTTGGGGAAACAAATTTTTTGTCCAAAATGAAATTTTCTGGCATGCACATCCCTAATAAATATATATATTTATATATATATATATATGTGTGTGTGTATGTGTGTGTGTGATTGTGTGTGGCTTGGAATGTATGGATGTATATGGATGTGTATTTACGTGTGCAGTTGCTCAACTTCCTCAACTGAGGTTACAGTTGTTTAAAATTGTGCTGTTTCCTTGAAAGTAATGGAAACAACTCTAGATAAATGTATGATGTATGTTCTTATTGAATGCTGAACAGAATAAAAAAAAATGTTGTACTACAGAAACTAGAAAAGTTGCGCAATTTGACAGTACACAATTTACATAGCTAGTAAAGCTTATGACTACTTTCATATAAATATTTGTCTGCTGTCACTTTGGCATTTCTACACCGCAGAATACATGAAACAAAAATGTTCCTTTTCATGTTTTCTCTCATCTTTCTGGTCACAAGTGTACAACAAGCCTTAAAAGTAAGACAAGTGGACAGTTTAGCTAATTACTTTATTTTTTTTACAATAATATACAGCCTGTATTTTCAACTGGCAGTCTGAAGGCCACATGCAGCCATTTACACTAGTTAGACACAGGAGCCATAGTTTATGTGGCCCCAGGATAAAGCAGAAAAATGTGAGCTTTAGGGTGACCACAAGCAAAGTCCCAAAACTAGTATTTGCTTTGGGGGTTCAACATTAATTTCATATTCTACAAATTCAGCCATTCACTGGACTTAGGCCAAATAATATGCACATTTTAAACTAAAAATGCAATTGTTTAGAAAAATAAATTAAATGAATTGTGTATTATTTGATATAAGTCCAATGAGTGCCTTAATTTTTAGGGCATCATGCCATAAAACGACCCCTCAAAATATGCAGCCCCCTTGAAGTCAAGGCCAAAATGCACCTCTGCCTTTTACAGTGGATGCACTGACGTTATATAGAGCATTCTGTATTATTACTAATAATGTAGATTGAAATTTGAGCATTAGAAGAGCTAGAAAGATTGTGAGCATAGTTTAACCACCCCTTGCGCTAATAGGGTGTAGGTATTATGCCACACACTACTTTGCACAATGCTCTTTGTTGACGTGGCATCTACTTCCAGCAAAGAGGTGCAGGTTACAGTGCTGCTGTCAAACCATAACTTGGGGGCAGAAGGCATTTGCCATTATATGGTAAGCACTGATCGTGCTCCCTTACAATATGAAGGCAGATTACATACAGACAGTGATCACTGTAGTGTAAGTGTAATTACATTGTCATGACAGTTGGGAGGGGTGTGAACGAAGGAAGAGTGTGGAGAGGTAGAGGTGAGTCCACACACTACAGAAAATAAATAGGTGTCCCTACACTACAGAGATCATTTGGAGGGGGAGGTATGTCACTACACTACAGAAAATTGGTTGATCACTTGGAGGGGGAGGAGGGATTCCTACACTATAGAAAGAAAAATAAATTAAACTTTAATAAAAAGACATGCATCAGATATTATACTTAAAGGGATACTAAACCCACATTTTTTCTTTACTGATTCAGATAGAGCATGCAATTTTAAGCAACTTTCTAATTTACTACTATTATCAATTTTTCTTTGTTCTCTTGCTATCTTTATTTGAAAAGCAGGAATGCAAAGCTTGGGATTGCTTTATCTGAATCATGAAAGAAAAAATTTGGGTTTAGAATCCCTTTAAATCCTAAACATACTCGTGTAGCTTATGTGTATACATGTATGATTACACAGGAATAATAATTTAACTTCCCTTAACCGCTGATATCAATTATTTACAGCAAATAGATTAAGAACGTTTCTGTCGTAGCTTTACAAAACAAAAAAAACACAAAAAACTAGGGAATTTCATAGCAAAAAACATATATTAATGTCACTGTTAAAGTGTACTCAAACTTGAAAACAAAATAGGGAAATGCATTGTTTCAGTCTTTGGTTAATATAAATTTAAAGAGATCCTCTGTATCTTGATGAAGCCCTTTCCTAGCGGTCCTTCCATGCAACATCTTGGTTGTGAATGCAGAATTTGTTTGGAATTTCTATTAAAAGGCACACTTTACTGTAAAATTTGTTTCCCCTTAATGTGTTCCAAACACATGTCAACGGGCAAAATCGGCTATTTCAAATAGCAAAATAAAGGTGGGAGCAGTTTGCAAATAATTTAATACAATCCAGCAAGTAAAAAGGATCATTGAGAACCCAAAAATGTATTTCATGATTCAGACAGATCATTGTTTTTCAAACCTATCATCGGGCCTCTCTAACAGGCCACATTTTAAGGATATCTGAACTAAAGCACAGGTGAAACAATCACCTGATTAGTAAACATGCTGCTAGATTACGAGTTTTGCGTTATGAGTGAAAAAGCAGCGTTTTGGGTTATAACGCTGTTTTTCACTACCGCTGCTATTACGAGTCTTGTCAAAAAAGCTGTACCGCACACTTTTTTGGCCGTAATACAAATTAACTTACGCAATTTGCGTAAAGTCTTTTTTCAATGGGACTTCCATAGCGCCGATATTACAAGCTTTTTCTGGGAGGCCAAAAAGTGAGCGGTACAGCCTATTCCGCAAGATTCGTAATGCAATCTAAAGTCAGTAGTTATGAGTTTTGCGCTACAAAGCTGTAGCATAAAACTCATAACTAAAAGTACACTAACACCCATAAACTACCCATTAACCCCTAAACCGAGGATCTCCCGCATCGCAAACACTATAATACGTTTATTAACCCCTAATCTGCCGCTCCGGACATCACCGCCACTATAATAAATATATTAACCCCTAAACCGCCGCATTCCCGCATCGCAAACACTAGTTAAATATTATTAACCCCTAATCTGCCGCCCCTAAAATCGCCACCACCTACCTACATTGATTAACCCCTAATCTTCCACCCCCAATGTCGCCGCCACTATACTAATATATTAACCCCTAAACCTAAGTCTAACCCTAACCCTAACACCCCCTAAATTAAATATAATTAAAATAAATCTAAATAAAACCTACTATCATTAACTAAATAATTCCTATTTAAAACTAAATACTTACCTATAAAATAAACCCTAAGCTAGCTACAATAAAACTAATAGTGTAACATCCTCTGTACCTTTAAGAAATCAATCACCTTTTCAATAAATACCTGGACTACCCAGAATACTTTGCTTGGTATTCTGGTTCAGCCCACTTGTATCTAGCCTTATTGTTGGTTCTTATGGTTTGAGCTCTTATTCATCTCTGCCAGTGACCTGCCTTTTCTAGCTACAGGGAATCCTTAAGCTGTACCTGTGTTTCTGGGAGCCTGATCTCAAACAGACTTACTGCCTGATTTACCGTGCTCACTCTGTGTTCCTGTATCGGAGTCCCCTTAGCCTTCTGGTGATGTCACCATCAGCTGCTCTCTCTCCTTTCCGGTTGTCGGAGTCCACTGATCCGCTCCACCAGCTTCGATTACTGCTTGCATCATCTTGTGAGTTTCTCATTTCATTTATTGTCTGTTAACCAGGATTACTTTGTATCTCTATGATTTTCATCAGATACTCCTCCTTACAAACGTCCTTAAGAATCAAACTTTAAGTTATTATCAGTCTCATGAGCAAATAACATCTTATGTCTCTCATATGAATTACTAAATATTATATACCACAGTGTTGGGTATCTGGTATCTGTAGTTCTAGACTAAACTCCTTATTTATGTTTCTGGGATATTCAGTTTTCATATACCAAATCATATGCAAGGTACATTCCTATCAGGGATTCACTATTTTTACTAAAGAATTACAGCATAAATGTTTACACTAAAAGCACAAAAGCCACTGAAATATAAATTATGTGAACTAATAACCACTTTAACTATAGTACTAATTTGGGTTATTACAGGAAATACCAAGCCAACAATAAAGATGGATCCCCAGGAGTTAACTAACT
This sequence comes from Bombina bombina, assembly GCF_027579735.1. NCBI lineage: Eukaryota > Metazoa > Chordata > Amphibia > Anura > Bombinatoridae > Bombina > Bombina bombina. Next base: position 1,130,762,120 of record NC_069501.1, read on the forward strand.
ATGTCATGTCCTTAGGACAAAAGATAGATCAGCTTAACCAGGGGTTACGAGATCTCCAAGTAGAGAACCAAACTCTAAAAAATATAATTAAAGAAGGGATAAGTACAGTTCCAATACATACAGGAACAGAAAATGTTACTGAACCCCCAATTAGCCCCCCAGATTTTTTTGTTGGGGATAGGAAGCAATATAGACAGTTTTATAATGCTTGTACACTATTTTTTACGCTGAAACCCAAAACCTTTAACAGTGAAAAAATGAAAGTACTTACTACCATCTCATTTCTCAGAGGTGAGCCCAGAGCTTGGACAGACAGTCTATATGAGCAAGATGATCAGATACTTAATTCCCCAGTAGAATTTTTTAAGGCTCTATCATCAAGGCTCTATCATCATTATATGAGGATCCCCACAAGCAGCTTACCGCAGAAAATAAATTAAGAGCACTGAAGCATCAAAAAAGAGCAGTAGAGGATTACATTTCAGAATTTAAGATATGGCAGAAAGATTCTGAATGGAATTTAATTTCTCTAAAAAAATCAATTTAGATTAGGATTATCTGAAGCTATAAAGGATGAACTAGCTAGGATTGATATCCCAGATAACTTAGAACAATTAATGGCTTTAACTATTAAGATAGACCAAAGAATCAGGGAAAGGAAGCATGAGAAATATTCACATGAAGCAGTGTCAAAATACAGAGATTAAAATTCCTCTTTACATCAAACTAAATCTAGTTATGAGTTTATGGACATTGGTGTTATCAGGGGTCCACTAACGACCAAAGAAAAATTAAGAAGAAAAGTAAACCATCTCTGTATGTACTGTGCCTCCAAAAGCATGAAGTCTCATCTTGTCCAGTACTTAAAAAGCCTAAAAAGGTAAGAGTCATAAAAATGAATTCATTCTATCATTACCTAATGAACAACTTACTTATACTAAACTCCTTGGGGGGTAGTTATCAACGTGTCAACTTTCCTGCCTTCGCCGGTTCAATACGCCCGCCTAAGCTCACCTACCTTCGCCGCCGCGGACCTGAAAAAATTTGCCTAAGTTATCAATAAATCTGTCAAAAAGCCGCGCACCAAGTACAGGGCGATGAGCAGCGGATTGTGATAGTTATCACTCATCCGATCTCGCTGCTCTTCGGCTTTTTGACAGCTTTATTGCTAGCCTGTCACTAAGCACCCACACTAACTACACTGTTCTACCCCCTATACCGGCGCCCCCGGAGCCCCCTGAAACTCAATAAAGTTACTAACCCCTAAACCGCCGCTCCTAGACCCCGCCGCAACTCTTAAAAATGTATTAACCCCTAAACCGCCGCTCCCGGAGCCCACCGCCACCTGCATTATACCTAGTAACCCCTATCCTGCCCCCCCTATACCGCCGCCCTCTATAATAAAGTTATTAACCCCTATCCTGCTGATCCCGCACCTCGCCGCAACTAAATAAATAGTTTAACCCCTAAACCGCCGCTCCCGGACCCAGCCGCAACCTATATTAAATTTATTAACCCCTAATATGCCCCCCTACACCGTCGCCACCTATAATACATTTATTAACCCCTATCCTGCCCCCCACCACACCGCCGCCACTGTAATAAATTTATTAACCCCTAAACCTAAGTCTAACACTAAGCCTAACAACCCCCCTAACTTAAATATTAATTAAATAAATCTAAATAATATTTCTATTATTAAATAAATTAATCCTATTTAAATCGAAATACTTACCTATAAAATAAACCCTAATATAGCTACAATATAAATAATAATTATATTATAGCTATCTTAGGATTTATTTTTATTTTATAGGTAAATTTCAATTTATTTTAACTAGGTACAATAGCTATTAAATAGTTATTAACTATTTAATAGCTTACCTAGCTAAAATAAAGAGAAATTTACCTGTAAAATAAAAACTAACCTAAGTTACAATTACACCTAACACTACACTATACTTTAATAAATTATTCCTATTTAAAACTAAATACTTACCTGTAAAATAAACCCTAAGATAGCTACAATGTAATGTTCCGATTTGTTAATAATAGAAATATTATTTAGATTTATTTAATTAATATTTAAGTTAGGGGGGTGTTAGGGTTAGTGTTAGACTTAGGTTTAGGGGTTAATCATTTTATTACAGTGGCGGCGGTGTAGTGGGAGGGGCAGGATAGGGGTTAATAATTGTATTACAGTGGCGGCGGTGTAGGGGGGGCAGGATAGGGGTTAATAAATTTATTATAGGTGGCGACTGTGTAGGGGGGGCAGATTAGGGGTTAATAACTTTATTATAGAGGGCGGCGGTATAGGGGGGGCAGGATAGGGGTTACTAGGTATAATGTAGGTTGCGTCGGTGTCCGGGAGCGGCGGTTTAGGGGTTAATATGTATAGAGTAGCTTGCGGTGGGCTCCGGGAGCGGTGGTTTAGGGGTTAATATGTATAGAGTAGCTTGCGGTGGGCTCCGGGAGCGGCGGTTTAGGGGGTAATACATTTATTTAGTTGCGGCTGTGTAGGGGGGGCAGATTAGGGGTTTTTAGACTCGGGGTACATGTTAGGGTGTTAGGTGTAGACAGCTCCCATAGGAATCAATGGGATGTCTGGCAGCAGCGAACTTGTACTTTCGCTATGGTCAGACTCCCATTGATTCCTATGGGATCCGCCGCCTCCAGGGCGGCAGTTTGAAAACCAGGTACGCTGGGCCGGAAAAGTGCAGAGCGTACCTGCTAGTCATTTGATAACTAGTAGTCAGATTGTGCCGCACTTGTGTGCGGAACATCTGGAGTGACGTAAGAATCGATCTGTGTCGGACTGAGTCCGGCGGATCGAAGCTTACGTCACAAAATTCTACTTTTGCCGGTATCTAGCCTTTGATAACTAAGGCGAATCAGCCTCACCACAAATACGCTGCGGAATTCCAGCGTATTTGAGGTTGACGGCTTGATAACTACCCCCCATAGTCTCTCTACAGTGGGATCATCAACAGCTTCAACTTAATGCTGTCATAGATTCAGGAGTTTACATGTGTTATATTGATTCTCACATTGTAAAATTGAATACAATTCCATTGATTAAAAAACCTAAACCAGTGTTAGTCCGTATTACTGATGGTAATCAAATAGGCAGAGGACCTATTACTCCCCAGACTATACCATTATTAGTAGTCACTAATGACCATAAAGAATTTATATCATTTGATGGTCTATCTTCTCCCATTTTTCCAATTGTTTTAGGATTACAATGGTTGAGAGTTCATCAACCCTTTATTAACTGGCAAAATAACCAAATCATATTCAACTCAAAATACTGTCAAAACACTTGTATTCAATCTATGCCTATAATGACAATTGTAGAAAATTTAAATCCACCTGAATACTCAGATTTTAAAAAGGTATTCTATAAACAGGAAGCAGAAAACTTACCACCGAACCGCATATATGATTGTCCAATAGACCTGATACCAGGTTCAGATATTCCCTATGGGCTTATTTTTCCTTTATCTGAACCTGAATTATTGGAATTAAAGAATTATTTAAATGATAACCTACGTAAGGGGTTTATAAGACCATCAACATCACCCGCAGGTGCCGGAATTTTCTTTGTAAGAAATAGGGATCATAGTCTGCGACCTATAGTTGATTATAGGGAACTTAATAAAAGAACATTAAAAAATAGATATCCCTTACCACTTATCCCAAACTTATAGAGAGATTAAAGGGCGCTACAATCTATACAAAACTTGACCTAAGAGGAGCATACAATTTCATAAGTATAAGACCTGGAGATGAATGGCTCACTGCATTTCGAACAAGATATGGACTGTATGAGTATACAGTCATGCCCTTTGGGTTATGCAATGCCCCAGCAACCTTTCAGAGGTTTATAAATTACATATTCAGAGATCTATTGGATACCTGTATTGTCATATATTTAGATGACATTCTAATTTATTCATCTTGTATGCAGGAACACATTAAACATGCATGTAAGGTTCTCTCTAGATTGCAAGCCCATCATCTCTATGCAAAAATAGAGAAATGTATTTTCCATATGCAAGATATCACTTTTCTAGGTTATCATATAACCCCTAATAGTATTTCAATGGAAACAGATAAAGTCCAAGTAATACAAGATTGGCCAAAGCCAAAAAATTAAAAGGATATCCAGAAATTCCTTGGATTTTCGAATTTCTATCGAAAATTTATCAAGGATTTTGCGAAAATTACTAAACCTTTAACTGAACTGACAAAGAATAATGTCTCTTTTTCTTGGACCCCTAAGGTAGAAGAAGCATTTAACCATTTAAAAACTGGCTTTACAATAGCTCCTATTTTACAATACCCTAACCCTAAATACCATTACATTTTAGAGGTTGACGCTTCAGATTATGCCATAGGGGCTATACTCTCTCAGCAAGAAGCTGCTAACAAACTGATTCACCCCGTGGCATACTACTCAAGAATTTTAAACTCCTCTGAACTCAATTACCATATTGGTGAGAAGAAGTTATTGGCCATGAAATCGGCATTGGAACAGTAGAGACATCTTTTAGAAGGTACTAAACATCCTATACAAATATTCACTGACCATAGAAACCTCCAATATCTCAAAACTCATAAAACTTTAACAGCTCGGCAAGTACGCTGGAGCTTATTTTTCTCACATTTTTCATATATATTAACCTATAGACCAGCATATAAAAATAAAAAAGCAGATCTCTTATCCAGAATAAAGGTAAACCCTAAAATTAACCCACCATTTGGAATAATTATTCCAAAACAATGTTTTACTCAAACTCTCGGGTTAACTACTATAGAACAACATGTTCTACAACAAGAACAAATGAATGATAACACTTTCCCCAAATCTAAACTCACAAAACAAGTTGATGGGTTATTTTATTACGGAGTTAACTTGTACATTCCACCTAGTGAAAGAAAAAAACATCTTACATTCTGTACATGATTCCACTTTAGCTGGACATCCAGGAGTTATAAAAACTCTAGAATTATTGAAACGAAATTACTGGTGGCCTAGGATGAAAGTTGATGTACAACAACATATTCATGATTGTGAAGTCTGTTCAACCTGTAAAATTGAAAGAAAGAAACCATATGGTTATCTCTTCTCCCTACCAATTCCGGAAAGACCATGGACTCATATTGCAGCAGATTTCATTGTTGAACTTCCTACCTCTAATAATTATAATACTATCTTAGTTGTGGTAGACTTATTTACAAAGATGAGTCACTTTATTCCCTACCATAAGTTACCCACTTCTTTGGAGACAGTAAACTTGTTGATAAATAATGTGTTCAAACTGCATGGATTACCTCTTTCTATAACAACAGATAGGGGTACCCAATTTACTTCTAAGCTTTGGAAAGATCTTTGTAAATCATTAAATATTTCAAGATGTTTAAGTACTTCTTTCCACCCACAAACAAATGGCCAGACAGAGAAAACTAACCAGTGGTTAGAAGAGTTTCTTAGATGTTTCACTACACAACAACAGGATGACTGGTCATCTCTACTACCTCTTGCTGAATTTGCACATAATAATTCTATGCATACAGCACTTAAAACTACACCTTTCTACGCTAATTATGGTTACCACCCAACCTTCCATTTCCATGAACAATGTCTGAGTACTTGCCCAATAGTAAATGATACCGTTAACACTATTGCAAGTAATATTAAGACCGCACAGGAACGTCATAAGAAATATTACGACTTAAGACGAAGACCCTCACCTGTCTATTCGCAGGGTGATTTAGTTTGGTTGTTAACTAAAAATTTAAGATTGATAACTCCATCACGGAAATTGAATAGGTTTTACATTGGACTTTTTCCAGTGTTGAAAGTGGAGGACCACTTCTGCCGGCTTGGATGAAGACTTCTCCTGGCTTTATTGAGGACTTCTTGCCGCTTGGATGAAGACTTCTCCCAGCTTCGTTGAGGATGGATGTCCGGTCGTCAAAACTGTAAGTGGATCTTCAGGGGTTAGTGTTAGGTTTTTTTTAAGGGTTTATTGGGTGGGTTTTATTTTTAGATAAGGGTTTGGGCTTTTGAAAAAGAGCTAAATGCCCTTTTAAGGGCAATGCCCATCCAAATGCCCTTCTCAGGGCAATGGGGAGCTTAGTTTTTTTTAGTTAGGATTTTATTTGGGGGGTTGGTTATGTGGGTGGTGGGTTTTACTGTTGGGGGGGTTGCTTGTATTTTTTTTTACAGGTAAAAAAAGGCCCTTTTAAGGGCTATTGGTAGTTTAGTTTAGGCTAGGGTTTTTTTTATTTTGGGGGGGGGGGGGTTTATTTTGTTAGGGCTATTAGATTAGGTGTAATTAGTTTAAATATCTGACAATTTCTTTTTTTATTTTGTGTAATTTAGGCAATTGTACAGTGAGTGCAGAATTATTAGGCAAATGAATATTTTGACCACATCATCGTCTTTATGCATGTTGTCTTACTCCAAGCTGTATAGGCTCGAAAGCCTACTACCAATTAAGCATATTAGGTGATGTGCATCTCTGTAATGAGAAGGGGTGTGGTCTAATGACATCAACACCCTATATCAGGTGTGCATAATTATTAGGCAACTTCCTTTCCTTTGGCAAAATGGGTCAAAAGAAGGACTTGACAGGCTCAGAAAAGTCAAAAATAGTGAGATATCTTGCAGAGGGATGCAGCACTCTTAAAATTGCAAAGCTTCTGAAGCGTGATCATCGAACAATCAAGCGTTTCATTCAAAATAGTCAACAGGGTCGCAAGAAGCGTGTGGAAAAACCAAGGCGCAAAATAACTGCCCATGAACTAAGAAAAGTCAAGCGTGCAGCTGCCAAGATGCCACTTGCCACCAGTTTGGCCATATTTCAGAGCTGCAACATCACTGGAGTGCCCAAAAGCACAAGGTGTGCAATACTCAGAGACATGGTCAAGGTAAGAAAGGCTGAAAGACGACCACCACTGAACAAGACACACAAGCTGAAACGTCAAGACTGGGCCAAGAAATATCTCAAGACTGATTTTTCTAAGATTTTATGGACTGATGAAATGAGAGTGAGTCTTGATGGGCCAGATGGATGGGCCCGTGGCTGGATTGGTAAAGGGCAGAGAGCTCCAGTCCGACTCAGACGCCAGCAAGGTAGAGGTGGAGTACTGGTTTGGGCTGGTATCATCAAAGATGAACTTGTGGGGCCTTTTCGGGTTGAGGATGGAGTCAAGCTCAACTCCCAGTCCTACTGCCAGTTTCTGGAAGACACCTTCTTCAAGCAGTGGTACAGGAAGAAGTCTGCATCCTTCAAGAAAAACATGATTTTCATGCAGGACAATGCTCCATCACACGCGTCCAAGTACTCCACAGCGTTGCTGGCAAGAAAGGGTATAAAAGAAGAAAATCTAATGACATGGCCTCCTTGTTCACCTGATCTGAACCCCATTGAGAACCTGTGGTCCATCATCAAATGTGAGATTTACAAGGAGGGAAAACAGTACACCTCTCTGAACAGTGTCTGGGAGGCTGTGGTTGCTGCTGCACGCAATGTTGATGGTGAACAGATCAAAACACTGACAGAATCCATGGATGGCAGGCTTTTGAGTGTCCTTGCAAAGAAAGGTGGCTATATTGGTCACTGATTTGTTTTTGTTTTGTTTTTGAATGTCAGAAATGTATATTTGTGAATGTTGAGATGTTATATTGCTTTCACTGGTAAAAATAAATAATTGAAATGGGTATATATTTGTTTTTTGTTAAGTTGCCTAATAATTATGCACTGTAATAGTCACCTGCACACACAGATATCCCCCTAAAATAGCTAAAACTAAAAACAAACTAAAAACTACTTCCAAATATATTCAGCTTTGATATTAATGTGTTTTTTGGGTTCATTGAGAACATGGTTGTTGTTCAATAATAAAATTAATCCTCAAAAATACAATTTGCCTAATAATTCTGCACTCCCTGTATTTAATTTAGGTAATTTATTTAATTGTAGTGTAAGGTTAAATGTTAGTGTAACTCAGGTTAGATTTTATTTTACAAGTAAATTTGTATTTATTTTAGCTATGTAGTTAGTAAATAGTTAATAACTATTTAGTAACTATTCTACCTAGTTAAAATAAATACAAACTTGCCTGTAAAATAAAAATAAACCCTAAGCTAGATACAATGTAACTATTAGTTATATTGTAGCTAGCTTAGGGTTTATTTTATAGGTAAGTTTTAAATAGGAATTATTTAGTTAATGATAGGAATTTTTATTTAGATTTATTTTAATTATATTTAAGTTAGGGGGTGTTAGGGTTAGACTTAGGTTTAGGGGTTAATAAATTTAGTATAGTGGCGGCGACGTTGGGGGCGGCAGATTAGGGGTTAATAAATGTAGGTAGGTGGCGGTAATGTTAGGGGCGGCAGATTAGGGGTTAAAAATATTTAACTAGTGTTTGTGATGCGGGAGTGCGGCGGTTTAGGTGTTAATTTGTTTATTATAGTGGCGGCAATGTCCGGAGCGGCAGATTAGGGGTTAATAAGTATAATGTAGGTGTCGGCGATGTCGGGGGCAGCAGATTATGGGGTTAATAAGTGTAAGATTATGGGTGCTAAGACTCAGGGTTCATGTTAGGGTGTTAGGTGTAAACATAAATTTTGTTTTCCTATAGGAATCAATGGGGCTGCATTACGGAGCTTAATGCTGCTTTTTTGCAGGTGTTAGACTTTTTTTCAGCCGGCTCTCCCCATTGATGTCTATGGGGAAATCGTGCACGAGCATGTAAAACCAGCTCACCGCGGCTTTCAGCAGCACTGGTATTGGAGTGCGGTATGAAGCACAATTTTGCTCTACGCTCACTTCTTGCCTGATAACGCTGGGTTTTTATAAACCTGTAATACCAGGGCTGTAGGGAAGTGAGCAGTGACAATAACGTGCAAGTTAGCACCGCACCCCTAATAACGCAAAACTCGTAATTTAGCCGATGGTTATTTTACCTTTTCTCATTCAAGGTAATCCTAAAAACCTGGCCTGTTTTGTTAAAAGGCAGGGAGGTAATATCAGGAGTGTGCACATGTCAGCAGCACTATATGGTTGCAGTTTTACAGGAATTTATACAGCTGCAAGTATTGCTCCAGACTGTGCACGCTACCTACCTAGATATCCCTTCAACAAAGAATACCATGAGAAGTAAGCAAATTTCAGAATAGAAGTAAATTGTAAACTTTTAAAAAATTGTGTGCTATGTGTGAATCATGAAACTATTTGTGTTTTATGTCCCTTTAAAGGGGACGGGGTTACAATACAATGTTATGTTAAGGGATTTCTGAAAGTACAAATTTTCCTGCTTTTTTTCGCATTTCTGTGAACTTAAGCTCTGGGCCCATATTTATCAAGCTCCGTACGGAGCTTGAAGGGCCGTGTTTCTGGCGAGTCTTCAGACTCGCCAGAAACAGCAGTTATGAAGCAGCGGTAACAAAGACTGCTGCTCCATAACCCTGTCCGCCAGCTCTGAGCAGGCGGACAGACATCGCCGGAAATCAACCCGATCGAGTACGATCGGGTTGATTGACACCCCCTGCTGGCGGCCGATGGGCCGCGAGTCTTTAGGGGGCGACGTTGCACCAGCAGCTCTTGTGAGCTGCTGGTGCAATGCTGAATACGGAGAGCGTATTGCTTGCCGTATTCAGCGAGGTCTGGTGGACCTGATCCGCAGTGTCAGATCAGGTCTGCCAGACCTTGATAAATAGAGGCCCTGGTATTTATCTGAGCATTGTCATTTATTTTAGCTATTTATTACTGTTATATTTAATGTTTTCACTGAACTTTAATTAAATAATAACATGTATTTTGCAATGATATTTATAAAATTAACTTGGTAGAAAATTTGGTAATTGTTTAATTTTAATTATTTGTTTTTGCAAACAGTTACAAATCCCCAAATCTAGAATTCCAAAATTTAATTTATTCTGAAATCCAATATTTTGAATTAATATTTAAAAAATAAAAATAAAGTAAAAACAAATTACTATTTTTTCCCTGCTTGTAAGTCACAATCTTCTCTGCCTGTGTCTTTGGTTTGTTTTTTTGTGTTCTAAAATGCAAATAATAGTCTATATTTATTTAAAACATCTATTACCTTTTTGATGATTACAGGACTGTACTTTATTTCCTGATGGTACTATATATACAAAAGTATTGCAAATGTATTATGTAAATATTGTCTAGACGACATAAGATATTGTTGCCTACACTTGGTTCCATCCCCTCTCCAAACTGTCCCATTTTACAGATGAACATATTCCGAAATCCAAACTATTCCAAAATCTTTTATGGTCCCAAGCAGTTTGGATAAAGGGTTTTCTACCTGTACTAAGTACTGAAGCTGCAGCAACATGAAGCCTCAGATTGAATGTATAATGTAGGAGACTATGGGCAGCTAAACACATCAGAGTAAATGTAAAGAGGAATAAAATAAAGGGAGATATAAGGGATGGGGGATAAGGTAGAATGAACAGCAGGGCAAATGATTCTCTCAAGGTCAGCCATTGTTCGAAATGAGTATTCAATATGTATGTAACATGTACTGTATAAATTCTCTATAGTGCTTGTTATAAACCATACAGTCTCACATATTCCTAGCAATAGTCTGCACGATTCCCATTGTGAATCATATATGTAGATATAATATAATGTTAGTGTTTGTTTGTACTTATAAATCATATTTTTAAAAGTAAATTAATTTGCTGTATCATTGTGAAATAGATGAGTACAATTAATTATGGTTATTTGCTTCATTGTAACATTTAAAGGGGTTTTTTTTGGAAAAAAAATAGTTGCATTAATATTTACAAACTTTATTTTTTTATTATATTCATAAATTGTTTACAAAGACTTGTATTAGATATTTAATTAACTATAAATAGATCACACATGTGTACTCTAATAAGACCCAAATGTTCTATGCAGCACATTGCCAAATTGTAAAACTGGGAGTTCTTATGTGTACCTGTTATTACAATAAGGAACCCTTGCAAGAATCATTGAATTCGCAAAACAAGTTATGATACCAAACTTGTACATACTTGCACACACATTTGTCTCACAGCTCTTTAATTAGCAAGATATGTTTTTTCTGTTAAAATAAATTTTAAAGTTCAGTATATTTTCCATAGAAAAATAACAAAACCCCTTTCAAATAGTCTCATTTAATTGCAATGAAAAGTACAACAGAAATATGCATAATCACTATGTGCTAATATTCATCGCCAATTTTGAATATTTCCAAACTCTCCAATCTTAAGAAATCTATCCATTACAATGGAAGAATCTTAACCTAATGGTCCCAAATGTGTTTCTCGAGAAGGGGGCAGGATCGCTTGAGTGATTGTGATGCAATTTAACCACTAAGGGGCCAATGTAACAATGGCCGAATGGCCCCTAATCGCCCTGTTTCCGCGCGAGCCTTCAGGCTCACCGGAAACAGGAGTTAAGAAGCAGCAGAGTTAAGAATCCGCCCGTTTGTGTATGATCGGGTTGATTGACACCCCCTGCTAGCGGCCGATTGGACGCAAATCTGCAGGGGGCGGCATTGCACAAGCAGTTCACCAGAACTGCTTGTGCATTCAGCGATGTGTGGCAGACATGATTCGCTACAGCAGATCATGTCCGCCAGACATTGATAAATCGGCCCCTTAGCTGACGTACAGGGTATGTGGACTGTCTTTAACAGGTTAAATTCCAGCAGCTGATGCTACACCTGAGGCCAAGACGGTAAGAGGACAGGTTACTTTTCGGAGAACCTTCTCCACATGCACTATGATAAATATGGGCCATTGCCTTTATGACTCAACACAGACCATTTTTAAGATAATTTTTCCTGATAAAAAGAAAGTGAAATATTTTTGACAGATTTAATAAAATCGCCACCCAAAACCTGCACCAGTATCTAGCACTGCCATTTATATGCAGCATTTTTACCTCATTTCTTAGTAACCTCAAATTATAAAATCTAGAAATTCTACCACTCTTAGTATAAAGCAAAATGGAAATCATATATCCCAACCAAATGTTATTAATATACTATTTAGAGCAATTAGAATTTTAAAATCCAATTTTTTATGTGTTAATTTCTAAAGCAAACATAGACACCAAGACCTAAACATATCTTTAAAAATATCTATGAAAATAATTTAATTTGGTTAACTAAAAAGGAATATTTTGTTACAACTGGAGCCAACTTTATATCAGGATAAAGAATACCAGTCATCAGGCACTGAAAAAAGTGTCAGGGAAAACGCTGGCTACATTTAATAAAGCAGCACTTAGGGTAATCTGATCTAGTTGTATCTAATAGATTAGATACTTAAAAAGTTTTCTCTTTAAAATGGCACCTGCAGGAAACATTGACACTTTTCACTGAGGTATAAAGTGCTCAAATAAAGGACACATAATTTGTTACCAAGGTATTGTTATCTAGACATCTGCTATCTTCTTTCTACTGATCTCCTTCACACAGAACAAGAGTGACATTTTTGAAGTGAGTGAACATTTGTCCCACTAGAAATAAAAAGAAACTGCTGTCTGAACTGTTTAAGAACGGTTGACCTCTCCTCTGCGACTCAGTAAATTGGGCTTTGCAGTGAGACACAGTGAAAGAACTTACAAGTGGAAACATAATAGGAAGCTGGACAGAGAATAAGCAGAGCAGGACAAGCCTATTTATGAGAAGTTTAGCCCTTTTATAATAGGTTCATATCTGTCTGAGTAGATATATTGTATAAGTATACATTTGACAAAAGATTTAGGGCCATATATTACAAGTGGAGTGGTATATAACACTCGAGTAAGCTTTTTGCAAGTGTTGGGTAGGGTTAAAAGTAAACATTTTTCGCTTGTGCGCTAACAGACATGCGTAAAAAGTCGAACACAGAATATTGCGCATGTGATAACCTATTGTCCCATAGAAGTCAATGGAGTAAAAAAAAAGGTGATGAGAAAAACACCCTACTACACCCTACTCGAGCGCAACCCAATTGCATATTCTCAAGTATACTAACTCGACATGAAAGTTATAATATTTCGCATTCCAATGTTCTTCACATAGAAGAATATGTTCTATTTATTCATAAATATATATACATATATATACTGTATATACATACAGTATATATACCTATAAATATATATATATATATATATATATATATATATATATACACAGTATTATATATATATATATATATATATATATATATATGTGTGTGTGTGTGTATAACATTGGAATGTGAAATATTTACAGTAAATACACAGTATAACACTTTATTAAATTTGAATATTGTATAAATATGTTTTTACATGTTTTCATCTACTTAACTGCAAAGGGCTCAAATGTCTATTTATGTATACATATGTATTTATGTGTTTATATGTATATAGGTATCTGTAAATACATATACACATATAAATACATAAATACATATGCACTTAATCTGTTTGTGATCTACAAATAAATGATAATTACAATAAACATATATATACTGTATACACCTGAGACCTCATATCATTAAGCCCTTATAACTTTTTTTTAATTTTTATTAGCTGGTGTTATTATGAGTGTAAGTGTACTTTGTAATGTATTTTTGATGTGTTTTGTGACACTTTTTTGTTCTGAGGTCACCCCCCAGCTATAATAGTAATTCAATACCTAACATAAATAACATTAGCAGGTCTGCACTTTACTTGAAGGCTCAGATCATTGTTATGAGCATGTGCTAGGTGATGATTTCAAATATAGACATTTTCCTTTACATTTAATGCTCTACAGTAAGCTTAAGAGTTCATTTGGAACACAGGGGGGAAACACATTTTTTTAGTACAGTGTCCCTTTAAGGGACAGGAAACAGCTTGATATTTTTATATAAATTGTTTAGTTATGAAATAAACAAGTTTGCAATATATTTTATTATTTATTTTGCCTCTTTTTCATGTAAATTCTCAAAACTTGAAATGCACCTTGCTGATTTCTCAAGGCTAACATTGTTACATATATATATATATATATATATATATATATATATATATATATATATATATATATATATATATATATATATATATATATATATATATAGAAAGAGAAGCAATCTGCAAGGGATGAACAACAGCTCAGTAGCTTGTTCTGTAGCCCAGTGACCACCTGGGAGTAGCTTTTTTTAGCCCTATTCTGCTTTTCACATACTGCTACGTTACGTACCTGTCTCTAATTGGCTTTAGCATAATACAACCGCAAAACAAGGCATTTTATGCTAATATTATGAGCATGGTTATCCTTGTTGTCTGTGGACTAAAGCTTAGATTGGCTCCTCCACACAAGGCAAATGGTGGGTGGACCCTTGATATTGAATACTAATTGCAGTAAAAAGGATGTTAATATGTTTAGAAAACATTTAGACTTGGCTGATATGTTATACTGCAGCAATACAGCAGAAATGTCTTGTAATGACCAGCGGCTAGATTTAGAGTTTGGCGGTAGCCGTCAAAACCAGCGTTAGAGGCTCCTAACGCTGGTTTTGGGCTACCGCTGGTATTTAGAGTCAGTCAGGAAAGAGTCTAACGCTCACTTTGCAGCCGCGACTTTTCCTTACCGCAGATCCCCCTACGCCATTTGCGTATCCTATCTTTTCAATGGAATCTTTCTAACGCTGGTATTTAGAGTCTTGGCTGAAGTGAGCGTTAGAAATCTAACGACAAAACTCCAGCCGCAGAAAAAAGTCAGTAGTTAAGAGCTTTCTGGGCTAACGCCGGTTCAAAAAGCTCTTAACTACTGTGCTCTAAAGTACACTAGCACCCATAAACTACCTATGTACCCCTAAACCGAGGTCCCCCCACATCGCCGCCACTTTATTAAAAATTTTTAACCCCTAATCTGCCGCTCCCTACACCACCGCCACCTACGTTATCCCTATGTACCCCTAATCTGCTGCCCCTAATACCGCCGACACCTACATAATATTTATTAATCCCTAATCTGCCGCCCCCAACGTCGCCGCCACCTACCTACAATTATTAACCCCTAATCTGCCGACCGCACACCGCCGCCACCTACGTTATCCCTATGTACCCCTAATCTGCTGCCCCTAATACCGCCGACCCCTATATTATATTTATTAACCCCTTATCAGCCGCCCCCGCTATCGCTGACCCCTGCATATTATTATTAACCCCTAATCTGCCGCTCCGTACACCGCAGCGACCTACGTTATTCCTATGTACCCCTAATCTGCTGCCCCTAACACCGCCGACCCCTATATTATATTTATTAACCCCTAATCTGCCGCCCCCAACGTCGCCTCCACCTACCTACAATAATTAACCCCTAATCTGCCGACCGGATCTCACCGCTACTCTAATAAATGTATTAACCCCTAAAGCTAAATCTAACCCTAACACTAACACCCCCCTAAGTTAAATATAATTTAAATCTAACGAAATAAATTAACTCTTATTAAATAAATTATTCCTATTTAAAGCTAAATACTTACCTGTAAAATAAATCCTAATATAGCTACAATATAAATTATAATTATATTGTAGCTATTTTAGGATTAATATTTATTTTACAGGCAACTTTGTATTTATTTTAACCAGGTACAATAGCTATTAAATAGTTAATAACTATTTAATAGTTACCTAGTTAAAATAATTACAAAATTACCTGTAAAATAAATCCTAACCTAAGTTACAATTAAACCTAACACTACACTATCAATAAATTAATTAAATAAAATACCTACAATTATCTACAATTAAACCTAACACTACACTCCCCAAAGAATTCAGCTCTTTTGCCTGTAAAAAAAACATACAATACCCCCCCAACATTACAACCCACCACCCACATACCCCTAATCTAACCCAAACCCCCCTTAAATAAACCTAACACTAAGCCCCTGAAGATCTTCCTACCTTATCTTCACCACGCCGGGTTCACCGATCGATCCAGAAGAGCCTCCGATGTCTTGATCTTAGCCAAAGCAGGGGGCTGAAGATGTCCATGATCCGGCTGAAGGCTTCATGCAAGCGGGAGCTGAAGAGGTCCATGATCCGACTGAAGTCTTCTATCAAGCGGCATCTTCAATCTTCTTTCTTCCGGATCCATGTAGTTGATCCCGCCGACGCGGAACATCCATCTTCACCGACGACTTCCCGATGAATGACGGTTCCTTTAAGGGACGTCATCCAAGATGGCGTCCCTCGAATTCCGATTGGCTGATAGGATTCTATCAGCCAATCGGAATTAAGGTAGGAAAAAGAATGCAAGCTCAATCTGATTGGCTGATTGGATCAGCCAATCGGATTGAACTTGAATCTGATTGGCTGATTCCATCAGCCAATCAGAATTTTCCTACCTTAATTCCGACAAAACTCTAAATCTAGCCGCAGGTGTTTACTGTCCATTTAGACCTGACTACTATGCTGCTATAGCTTATGTTTGTTCCCATGTAATTGCTTTTTTTGCTTACGTCAGTAAAGTAATAGGTTAACACTGGAATAAACCTAATGTTCTTCCTATGCAGATAAAGGAAATTTAAAAAGTGAGTGAAACAAACTGCAAACAGCTAGGGACATAAAACCGCTGCTCCATAATTCATCCGCCACCTCTGAGGTAGCGGACAGCAATCATCCTGATCGGTTAAGATCGGGATTATTGACACCCCCTGCTAGGAAGAGATTGGCCGCGAATGTGCAGGGGGAGCATTGCACAAGCATTTCACCAGAATTGTGTCTGCCCGACATCGTGTCTGCCCGACATTTGATAAATCTACCCCCTAGTATCTTATCTATGGAAAACATGGTATGGTCACCATGGAATAAGAATAGGGTCAGGGCATGTGGGACTTAAAGGACATTGTACACTAGATTTTTCTTTGCATAAATGTTTTGTAGATGATCTATTTATATATAGCCCACCTGGGAGTGTTTTTGTAACAATGTATAGTTTTGCTTATTTTTTTAGTAACATTGTGCTGATTTTCAGATTCCTAACCAAGCCCCAAAGTATCAAATGTAGACAGAAGTCTACAGATTCCTGCTTTCTCCTGTTTTTCTTTACAAATGCGGGGGGGGGGGGGGCTTTTTTTGCTTTCCCAGCCCCTTTCACTGGGTGTCCCAGCCTAACCTCACCTTCTAAGAGGCTTTGAATGACTTCCACTTATAAAACTGGAACGAAGGAATGTCAGAGATAAAGTTAAATAGCAATATTATGGGTTGGACAACAAGTGGAGTTTCAAAATACAAGCGGGAAGGTTCATTAACATTGCTAGAGCACAATTTTTACTGCTTCCATTTTTGTGCTCATTTTACAAGTAGATGTGTTTTTTTTTAGCCCAATTGTAATTTTATAAGCAAAAAACAAAGTTACTGCGCTAGAACAGGCACAAACAAATTAATCAACTACATAAACATTTCTCTAACCCCTGCCCCATCACATTATTAACCCCTAAACAGCCACAACCCAACACACACAAAAACACCCCCTACGCTATTAACCATTAAACCACTGCAACTCCCAACACAACAAACTGTAAACTATTAACCCTACTAACTGCTAACCACATAAGAACACCTGACCTAATGGTAACCCCTAAGTTACCATTAAAAATGCCTAACATAAAATTTACTAAAAAATACCCAAAAAAATGACAAACCCCAACATAAATCAAAATGTATCCTAAAGAAATAAAGCCCCACAACTTAAGACCCCCCCCCCTTAAAAAGCAGAATTTCCCTAAAAAATAAACACTAAAAAAAGAAAGTATCACTACAAAAAGCCCTCTCCCCAAAAAACCCTAAATTACAAAAACTAATGGCCAGATTATGAGTTTTGCGTTAGAGGCTGTGCGGTGCTAACGAGCAGTTTTCTCTCACTGCTTACTTACCTGCAGTGCTGGTATTACGTGTTTTACAAACCCGGCGTTAAAAGGCAAGAAGTGAGCGTTGAGCAAAATGTTGCTCGTAAGTGCTCGTGCACGATTTCCCCATAGCAATCAATGTGGAGAGCCGGCTGACAAATAGTCTAACACCTGCCAAAAAGCAGCTTAAAACTCAGTAACCAGCCCCATTAATTCCTATGGGGAAATAAAATTTATGTCTATACCTAACACCCTTACACTTATTAACCCTAATCTGCCGCCCCCGACATCACCGACACCTGTATTATATTTATTAACCACTAATCTGCCACTCCGGACACCGCCACCACCTACATTATACTTATGAACCCCTAATCTGCTGGCCCCAACATCGCCGACACCTACATTATATTTATTAACCCCTAATCTGCCGTCCCCAATGTAGCCGCAACCTACCTACACTTATTAACCCCTAATCTGCTGCCCCCAACGTCGCCGCCAGTATAATAAAAATATTAACCCCTAAACCGCCACACTCCCACCTCGCAAACATTAGTTCAATATTATTAACCCTTAATCTGCCGTCCCTAACATCGCCGCAACCTACCTACATTTATTAAACCCTAATCTGCCACCCCCAACGTTGCTGCCACTATACTAAATGTATTAACCCCTAAACCTAAGTCTAACCCTAACCCCAACACCCCCTAACTTAAATATAATTACAATAACTTTAACTAAAAATTCCTATCATTAACTAAATAATTCCTATTTAAAACTAAATACTTACCTATAAAATAAACCCTAAGCTAGCTACAATATAACTAATAGTTACATTGTAGCTAGCTTAGGGTTTATTTTTATTTTACAAGCAAGTTTGTATTTATTTTAACTAGGTAGACTAGTTATTAAATAGTTATTAACTATTTACTAGCTACCTAGTTAAAATAAATACAAACATACCTGTAAAATAAAGCCTAACCTAAGTTACAATAACACCTAACACTACACTATAATTAAATAAATTAACTAAATTAACAACAATTAAATAAATTAAATTAGCTAAAGTACAAAATAAAACAAACACTAAATTACAGAAAATAATAAACAAATTACAAGATATTTAAACTAATTACACCCAATCTAATAGCCCTATCAAAATAAAAAAGCCCCCCCCAAAATAAAAAAACCCTAGCATAAACTAAACTACCAATAGCCCTTAAAAGGGCCTTTTGCAGGGCATTGCCCCAAAGTAATCAGCTCTTTTACCTGTAAAACCCACCATCCACACAACCAACCCCCCAAATAAAATACTATCTAAAAAAAAAACCTAAGCTCCCCATTGCCCTGAAAAGGGCATTTGGATGGGCATTGCCCTTAAAAGGGCAGTTAGCTCTTTTGCAGCCCAAACCCTAATCTAAAAAATAATGCGAGCTCAATCCTATTGGCTGATTGGAACAGCCAATAGAATGGGAGCTCAATCCTATTGGCTGATTGGAACAGCCAATAGAATTCAAGCTCAATCCTATTGGCTGATTGCATCAGCCAATAGGATTTTTTCTACCTTAATTCCGATTGGCTGATAGAATTCTATCAGCCAATCGGAATCTAAGGGACGCCATCTTGGATGACATCACTTAAAGGAACCTTCATTCAGTAAGAAGGCTTCGTTTGAAGAGGATGCTCCGCCTCGGATGTCTTGAAGATGGAGCCGCTCTGCGTCGGATGGATGAAGATTGAAGATGCCGTCTGATTGAAGACTTCTGCCCGTCTGGAGGACTACTTCTCCCGGCTTGGATGAAGACTTCTCCCGGCTTCGTTGAGGACTTCGGCCCGGTTGGATGAAGACTTCTGCCGCTTCCTTGAGGATGGATGTCCGGTCTTCAGAACAGTAAATCGATCTTCAGGGGGTTAGTGTTAGTTTTTTTTAGGGTGTATTGGGTGAGTTTTATTTTTTAGATTAGGGTTTGGGCCGCAAAAGAGCTAACTGCCCTTTTAAAGGCAATGCCCATCCAAATGCCCTTTTCAGGGCAATGGGGAGCTTAGGTTTTTTTAGATAGTATTTTATTTGGGGGGTTGGTTGTGTGGGTGGTGGGTTTTACTGTTGCGGAGGTTGTTTGTATTTTTTTTTACAGGCAAAAGAGCTGATTACTTTGGGACAATGACCCGCAAAAGGCCCTTTTAAGGGCTATTGGTAGTTTAGTTTAGGCTAGGGGTTTTTTTTATTTTGGGGGGCTTTTTTATTTTGATAGGGCTATTAGATTAGGTGTAATTAGTTTAAATATCTTGTAATTTGTTTATTATTTTCTGTAATTTAGTGTTGTTGTTTTTTTTGTACTTTAGCTAATTGAATTTATTTAATTGTTGTTAATTTAAATAATTTATTTAATTATAGTGTAGTGTTAGGTGTTATTGTAACTTAGGTTAGGTTTTATGTTACAGGTACTTTTGTATTTATTTTAGCTAGGTAGTTATTAAATAGTTAATAACTATTTAATAACTATTCTACCTAGTTAAAATAAATACAAACTTGCCTGTAAAATAAAAATAAACCCTAAGCTAGCTACAATGTAACTATTAGTTATATTGTAGCTAGCTTAGGGTTTATTTTATAGGTACGTATTTAGTTTTAAAAAGGAATAATTTAGTTACTGATAGGAATTTTTAGTTAGATTTATTGTAATTATATTTAAGTTAGGGGGTGTTAGGGTTAGATTTAGGTTTAGGGGTTAATAGGTAGTTTATGGGTGTTAGTGTACTTTTTAGCACTTTAGTTATGAGTTTTATGTTACAGCGTTGTACCTTAAAACTTATAACTACTGACTTTTAAATGCGTTAGGACTCTCGACGGGGTAGGGTGTACCGCTCACTTTTTGGCCTCCCAGTACAGACTCGTAATATCAGCGCTATGGAAGTCCCATAGAAAAAAGACTTTTCGAAGTTTACGTAAGTCATTTTGCGGTAAGGCCAAAGAAGTGTGCGGTGCCCCTAAACCTGCAAGACTTGTAATACCAGCGGGTGTAAAAAAGCAGCGTTTGGACCTCTTAACGCTGCTTTTTTACCTTAATGCACAACTCGTAATCTAGCCGTAAGTATCCCTTAAAAATAAAAACCCTGCCTAAAAAATCCTAAATAGAAAAATAAAACTAAATCCTAAAAAAAATACACTTAAAAACAAAAACGAAAAATCATTCTACTTATTGTCCAAAGTTTTCTGTCAGGTGTCCAGCATCTTCATCCGACTTAGTTCACCACAATCCAGCACTGTGTGAATTCCTCTCCGCTGTGATCCACTCTTCTGGACTCCTCTTCCTGCTGTTATTTTCTTCCTATTTGGCTGATTTTAAAAAATAAGTCAATAGGAATAAAAGAATATTAAATGAGAGGACATATAGCTCATGTGTAGTGGAGTTGACAAAAACTAAAAACACACTTGTCCCACATATTGGAGTCAAACTTCCGAGCCACTAGATGCCAAATAAAAACTTTATAAAATACCTGCTTTACTGTGCAGACTAAGAACCTTCTTTATATCTCACTTAATTGGAAATCCTCTCCTCTCCACCACACCGACACTGGTTAAATAAAGTTGACCTGAAACCAAAAAGTTTTCCATGACTTTCTGTCATGTTGCAGTTTCCTAACAACACTTTTTGCTGCCAAGGAACTACTTTTGGACACCCTCTTTATTTTTTACAGTGAGCTCACATCTTTGCTGCATCATGTCACGTTTCTTGGTCATGACGCCTGTGACATGTTTGTTCCCACCATTTGTGCTATTTAATAAAACAATGTGGCCATCAAAATTGCGCTTTGTGAACTCTATAAGGTTGGTATGCTCCTTGCTTGTGATTTGATTTTCTGGGTTTTTTACCTCTGGTTTGGAATTTGACTTCTCCTTTCGGGTTCTGATTTTTGCCTAATGTTTTTCGGGAGTTGTGACCTCTGACCTGTTCCTTGACCATCTTTCTGTCTTCTGCATTGTCGCATCTGTGTACCGACTACCAGTACTCAGCCTGTCCAGTACTGACATTGGCATCATGACACTTTGTAGATATCAATCTCATATAGACGCAAGCATTAGAATAAACATTTTAGAGGTAAGACCTCATATGGAAAACATTTTAGAGGTAGGAAATAGACACTTGGTGGAATACAATACCACTCAACTCACCTCAGTATCTACATACTGCCTTCTTGATGTCTCTGGTGTTTGCGATGCTGTTTTAGTAGGTGTATGATGTGTATGATGACATTGGAAACTAGGTATAGGAACATAGTAAATGTTTATGTTGTAGACCTCTAATAGATGCTACTTCTTTATTGTGTATTGAGATTAATGGAACCTACATGTTTATTAATTATCCCATTGGGATCTCCTTTATTTGACACTGCGCTCATCCTTTGCTACTAGAGGTGTAATGAAACAAGGACCGATCTGTCCATATTTCACTCAACAAGACCACATCTGAATATAGTGATGCTGAGTTTATTTCTATTTGTCATATTATTAAATGCATACATGCTCTTCATGGAAAATGAGAGCCAGACATTAAATATTGGTTCCTGTTAGCTGGAAATGGACCACTAAAAATACTTTTTATAGAGGCTTGTTAAGCTTTATTAATTCAAAGTTATTATTTGCATAAAACCTATTAAAATGTAAGATGAACATAAAAGTAATTTAAAATAAATAGAGGCACATAATGAACAGCATTCAATAAAAGTTTTAGATTGTGCAGGAGTAATTATTTGGGGCATCACTTTGACAATAACATTGGGGTGCTATTGATATGTTCCCATCCTCCCATTTAATGAAGAAACTTGCAAAGCAATTGACAATGGAGCCATTTCTTCTTTTGTCACGATGACTGTAACTAAGCAACACAGTTGCTATTAGTGTTTAGCTTGTTACTCAGCACTGCTCTGTCTTGTGCTTAAATTACCTCCTTTAAAGCTAATTATGCCTTGAAAACTTTTCTCATACAGCATTTACTGTTGCAGAAGAATGCAAAATAATCTAATAGTGATGGTTTCTATGCGTGGAACATATGTAATAACTAAGCAAATATGGATTTTTTTAAACATAAAAACAATTATTTTCTGTACCTATTTTTCTATTAAATAAATTAAGTGGGATTGACCCCAATTGGCCTCAGATTTTTAGCACACACGTCCGTTAAGATCATGGGGTCGATCCGATATAAATCGTCGCCCGCAAAAGCCGGCGACGCCAATATTTACGCTGATTTGGTATCCTATATACGGCGTAACTTAGAAGTTACGCCCGTATATTTCTGCCGTCGCCCGTAGTTTTTTGGGCTATAGGCAGGTATACCAAACCAGCGCAGTTTGGTATCCAATATGCAGCGTAAGGACTTACGTGGCGAAAATGGAGAAAACTTACTCCATTTTCACCTCGCCACAAAAAGCAGCCGTAAGAAGCCTTACGCTGACTATTGGAGACCCGTAACTCCCTAAACTGGCTGCTAAAATAAACCTAACACCTAACGCATGCGCAATGTCTATCTCCCTGTCAACCGCGATCTTCTAAAATAAACCTAACACCTAACGCATGCGCAATGTCTATCTACCTGTCAACCGCGATCCCCCCCCCCGAAATCCCTAATAAAGTTATTAACCCCTAAACCGCCGCTCCCGGACCCCGCCGCCATCTACATAAACTAACCCCCTACTGTGAGCCCCTAAAACCGCCGCCATCTACCTTATCTATCCCCTAATTAGAACCCCTTACACCGCTGTCATCTACCTTATCTATCCCCTAATCTGACCCCTTACACCGCCGCCACCTATATAAAAATTATTAACCCCTAATCTAATCCCCCTATACCGCCACCAGCTATATTAATATTATTAACCCCTAATGTAAGCCCCTTACACCGCTGCCATCTCTATTAAAATGATTAACCCCTAATTTAATCTACCTACCCCGCCGCCAGCTATATTATCTATATTAACCCTAAGTATATTATAGTTAATATAGGTATTACATTATATATATTAACTATATTAACCCTAATTATATTAGGGTTAATATAGTTAATATAGTTACTATAGTATTTATATTAACTATATTAACTCTATCTAACCCTAACACCCCTAACTAAATTTATATTAAATTAATATAATTCATTTATAAACTAAAATATTCCTATTTAAATCTAAATACTTACCTATAAAATAAACCCTAAGATAGCTACAATATAATTAATAATTACATTGTAGCTATGTTAGGGTTAATATTTATTTTACAGGTAAATTGTTAATTATTTTAACTAGGTATAATAGCTATTAAATAGTAATTAACTATTTAATATCTACCTAGTTAAAATAATTACCCAATTACCTGTAAAATAAATCCTAACCTAAGTTACAAATACACCTACACTATCAATAAATTAAATAAACTACAAACATCTATCTAAAAATACAATTAAATTAACTAAACTAAATTACAAAAAAAAACAAACACTAAATTACAAAAAATAAAAAAAAGATTACAAGATTTTTAAGCTAATTACACCTATTCTAAGCCCCCTAATAAAATAATAAACCCCCAAAATAAAAAAAATTCCCTGCCCTATTCTAAATTAAAATAAGCTCTTTACCTTACCAGCCCTTAAAAGGGCCTTTTGTGGGGCATGCCCCAAAGAAAACAGCTCTTTTGCATAGAAATACAATACCCCCCCCCCATTACAACCCACCACCCACATACCCCTATTCTAAAACCACCCAAACCCCCCTTAAAAAAGCCTAACACTACCCCCCTGAAGATCTCCCTACCTTGTCTTCACCACACCGGGCCAAACTCCTGATCCGATCCGGGCGATGTCTTCCTCCAAGCGGCAAAGAAGAATTCTTCCTCCGGCGATGTCTTCCTCCAAGCGGCAAAGAAGAATTCTTCCTCCGGCGACGTCTTCCTCCAAGCGGCAGCAAAGTCTTCATTCTTCCGGCGGCATCTTCAATCTTCTTTCTTCGCTCCGCCGCCGCGGAGCATCCATCCAGGCCGACGACTGAACGACGAATGAGGTACCTTTAAATGACGTCATCCAAGATGGCGTCCGCCGAA
The DNA here is from genome assembly GCF_027579735.1 of Bombina bombina. Taxonomy (NCBI): domain Eukaryota; kingdom Metazoa; phylum Chordata; class Amphibia; order Anura; family Bombinatoridae; genus Bombina; species Bombina bombina. Next base: position 1,130,787,109 of record NC_069501.1, read on the forward strand.
TTCCGATTGGCTGATAGAATCCTATCAGCCAATCGGAATTAAGTTAGAAAAATCTGATTGGCTGATTGAATCAGCCAATCAGATTCAAGTTCAATCCGATTGGCTGATCCAATCAGCCAATCAGATTGAGCTCGCATTCTATTGGCTGTTCCGATCAGCCAATAGAATGCGAGCTCAATCTGATTGGCTGATTGGATCAGCCAATCGGATTGAACTTGAATCTGATTGGCTGATTCAATCAGCCAATCAGATTTTTCTAACTTAATTCCAATTGGCTGATAGAATCCTATCAGCCAATCGGAATTCGGCGGACGCCATCTTGGATGACGTCATTTAAAGGTACCTCATTCGTCGTTCAGTCGTCGGCCTGGATGGATGCTCCGCGGCGGCGGAGCGAAGAAAGAAGATTGAAGATGCCGCCGGAAGAATGAAGACTTTGCTGCCGCTTGGAGGAAGACGTCGCCGGAGGAAGAATTCTTCTTTGCCGCTTGGAGGAAGACATCGCCGGAGGAAGAATTCTTCTTTGCCGCTTGGAGGAAGACATCGCCCGGATCGGATCAGGAGTTCGGCCCGGTGTGGTGAAGACAAGGTAGGGAGATCTTCAGGGGGGTAGTGTTAGGCTTTTTTAAGGGGGGTTTGGGTGGTTTTAGAATAGGGGTATGTGGGTGGTGGGTTGTAATGGGGGGGGGGGGTATTGTATTTGTATGCAAAAGAGCTGTTTTCTTTGGGGCATGCCCCACAAAAGGCCCTTTTAAGGGCTGGTAAGGTAAAGAGCTTATTTTAATTTAGAATAGGGCAGGGAATTTTTTTTATTTTGGGGGTTTATTATTTTATTAGGGGGCTTAGAATAGGTGTAATTAGCTTAAAAATCTTGTAATCTTTTTTTTATTTTTTGTAATTTAGTGTTTGTTTTTTTTTGTAATTTAGTTTAGTTAATTTAATTGTATTTTTAGATAGATGTTTGTAGTTTATTTAATTTATTGATAGTGTAGGTGTATTTGTAACTTAGGTTAGGATTTATTTTACAGGTAATTGGGTAATTATTTTAACTAGGTAGATATTAAATAGTTAATTACTATTTAATAGCTATTATACCTAGTTAAAATAATTAACAATTTACCTGTAAAATAAATATTAACCCTAACATAGCTACAATGTAATTATTAATTATATTGTAGCTATCTTAGGGTTTATTTTATAGGTAAGTATTTAGATTTAAATAGAAATATTTTAGTTTATAAATGAATTATATTAATTTAATATAAATTTAGTTAGGGGTGTTAGGGTTAGATAGAGTTAATATAGTTAATATAAATACTATAGTAACTATATTAACTATATTAACCCTAATATAATTAGGGTTAATATAGTTAATATATATAATGTAATACCTATATTAACTATAATATACTTAGGGTTAATATAGATAATATAGCTGGCGGCGGGGTAGGTAGATTAAATTAGGGGTTAATCATTTTAATAGAGATGGCGGCGGTGTAAGGGGCTTACATTAGGGGTTAATAATATTAATATAGCTGGCGGCGGTATAGGGGGATTAGATTAGGGGTTAATACATTTATTATAGGTGGCCGCGGTGTAGGGGGATGTAGATTGTAGGCAAAAGAGCAGTTTACTTTGTGACAAAGCCCCGCCAAAAGCCCTTTTAAGGGCTGGCAAAAGAGCTGTTACTTTGGGGCATGCCCCGCAAAAAGCCCTTTTAAGGGCTGGCAAAAGAGCTGTTACTTTGGGGCAATGCCACGCAAAAAGCCCTTTTCAGGGCTATTTGTAGGGTTAGACTTAGGTTTAGTGGTAGGGATAGTTTAGTATTTTAGGGGTTAAATAATTTAATATAGATGGCGGCGGGGTAGGGGGATTAGATTAGGGGTTAATAATTTTAAAATAGCGGCGGGGTAGGGGCTCACTTTAGGGGATAGGTAAGGTAGATGGCGGCGGTGTTAGGGGCTCACTTTAGGGGGTAGGTAAGGTAGATGGCGGCGGTGTTAGGGGCTCACTTTAGGGGGTTATATATTTAATATAGCTGGCGGCGGTTTAGGGGTTAATAACTTTATTAGGTAGCGGCGGGCTCTGGGAGCGGCGGTTTAGGGGTTAATACATATTTTATTGTTAGGCTAGTGAGGGGGGATAGCGGATAGAGGGTTAGACGTGTCGGGCTATGTTAGGGAGGCGTGTTAGACGTGTCGGGCTATGTTAGGGAGGCGTGTTAGACAGTGCGGGTGATTTAGACTTTAGTCAGGTTTTATAGGCGCCGGCAGTTTCTAACGTGCCGCAAGTCACTGGCGACGCCAGAAATTTGTACTTACGCAGATTTCTGGACATCGCTGGTTTGTGAGACTTGCGGCACGTTAGCATCTGACGGCGACTTATATGGGATAGCTCGAGTTGCGAGCTGAAACTGCGGGTGACGCCGGTTCCCTCGCTTGCGCCGCAAACTGCGATCTATATCGGATCGCGCCCCATGTGTGACAGGTTTTCAATGATACATTCTCAAACAGGTGGTTACTGAATTCCCCAAATTAATTAGGAATTGCAAAGTCGAACAGACCCTTGCAAAGCCATTATTTTATCTGCCTCATGCTAAGCTTATTTATTTAATATGCACTGCTGTACTTGCAGATAACATTGGCTGCCTACATTAGAAGAAAGTACCAATTTAAAACTACAAATATGATTTCAGTTTTTTAGTACAGTGCAGCTTTAACAGATTAGTTTGTTGAAAAGCATACCTAGGTAGGCTCAGGATCTAGCTGCTGATTGGTGGCTGCACACATATGCCTCTTGTCATTGACTTAATAATGTGTTCACTTATCTCCCTGTAGTGCATTAATGCTCCTTCAATAAAGGATAACAAGGGGATGAAGCAAAATTGATAATAGAAGTAAATTTGGAAAGTTGTTTAAAATGGTATGTTCTATCTGAATCATGAAATAAAAATGTTGTGTTTGTGTCCCTTTTAACTGCTGCTTAACATAGGGGGGAGGGCGGCTCTAACAGTTTTTTTGGCCCTGGAAACAATCCCTCCAGGAGAATTGGAGGGCTGCAACTGAGCTGGGCATGTGTGACACAAGTTAATGGGGAGGTGTTGATGTTTAGGCAGTGTGGGCAGCAACTTCTCTACTTGATCCCTCAGAGCAGGTCTAGGCAGGGACTCCTTGCTTCCAGCTCCTGAGCCTACCTACATATGCTTTTCAAAAAAGGATACCAAGAGTACAAAGCTAATTAGACAATAGAAGTAAATTAGAAAGTTGTTTAACATAATATGCTCAATATGAATCATCTTACATGGAAGTTATTTTTCTTCTTCTTAATAATAATAATAATAATAATCAATAATAATACTTATAAAAAAAAGTTTTTAAATAAAAGAAAAACAGGGTTCTCTTTTAGCCATTCAGTCCCTCACTTTTATTCAACAGCTTAAATACAAAAAACATTTTTGTGGGTGAGCTGTAACAGAATATAAAGTTTGCTGTACATAATCACTGCTGGAACAGGCTTTGTACATTTGTAACTATCCATTCCCTATATTGGCTATAAAAGTTCCTCCCCTGATATTCTTCTAATAAATGGCTATGTAATCTAAACCTCTTCTTACTAATATAATGAATGGAAACCCAAGCAGATTTTTAAATGCACTTATTTGTTGAGCTATAATATTTCAGTGCAGGCTATGCAGGAGATAAATGTAAGCTGGGCAAGTTTCTTAATCACAAGCTCTGTCTTTTTTTTTCCATTATGTCAGTACCACTCAACCTTTGAGTGACCTTGTACAATCTAATTAAACCACTGCACTACTTCTGATAATCGTTGACCAGATTCTCAAATTTACAAATATGAACTCAAATGCTACAAATAATCCGTTTACTAAATTAAACTTTGCAAAGTATTTGCTGTATTTTTTATATCTAATTTAAACCACATTTAAAGGGACAGTAAATAATTGGTTTCATTAAGCTTTTATGCACAGTATGTGCAGTCACTCACCTTTTACAGGAAAAGCCTTCACTAAATTACACCCCCCCCCCCCAAACAGCCCCCGGTTTCTTCTTCTTAGCCCACCAGTCTACGGTTTAAAAAAAAAAACACGTCACAGGGTTGTTGACAAATTACCCTGCTCAGTGGTTACTTTCACTTTTTTATAGCACGCACCTGCATTGGATAAAGCCGACAGCTGTTTATCCACAGTTAAAGGGACATGAAACCCAAAAAAATTATTTCATGATTTAGACAGAGCATACAATTTTAAAAAACTTTCTAATTTACTTCTATTATCTAATCTGTTTCATTCTCTTGGAAGAGAAGGAAGCAAGGGCACGATCTGATATACGGCGCAGGTTTCGGCGCAAGCGTGGAAACCTGCGCCGCCCGTAGTTTGACCAAGCACATCGAGTTATTACATATACAGCGCCAACAGTTGCTAAAGTGCCATAAGTCTGACAAACTAGTGATGTCCAGAAATAAGCGTAAGTACAAATTTCTGGAGTCGCCAGTGACTTACGGCACTTTAGAAACTGCCGCCGCATAAAAAAACTAACTAAAGTATAAAATCTCCCGTTACTGTCTAACACACCTCCCAAACATCATCCCAACACGTATACCCCTCTATCCGCAGTCCCCCCTCTCACTCCTAATAATAAATATATTAACCCCTAATCTGACCTCCCTACACCGCCGCCAGCTACATTAAATGTATTACCCCTAATCTAATCCCCCTACACCGCCGCCAGCTACATTAAATGTATTACCCCCTAATCTGACCCCCCTACACCGCCGCCACCTATTTCAAATATAGTAACCTCTAATATGATCTCCCTACACCGCCGCCACCTATTTAAAATATAGTAACCCCTAATATGAACTCCCTACACCGCCGCCACCTATATTAACTCTATTACCCCCTAATATGATCTCCCTACACCGCCGCCACCTATTTTAAATATAGTAACCCCTAATCTGAGCCCCCTACACCGCCGCCACCTATATTAACTCTATTACCCCCTAATCTGATCCCCCTACACTGCCGCCAGCTACATTAAATGTATTACCCCCTAATCTGACCCCCCTACACCGCCGCCACCTATTTCAAATATAGTAACCCCTAATATGATCTCCCTACACCGCTGCCACCTATTTTAAATATAGTAACTCCTAATCTGAGCCCCTTACACCGCCGCCACCTATATTAACTCTATTACCCCCTAATATGATCCCCCTACACCGCCGCCACCTATATTAACTCTATTACCCCCTAATATGATCCCCCTACACTGCCGCCACCTATATTAACTCTATTACCCCCTAATCTAATCCCCCTACTCCGCCGCCACCTATATTAAATATATTAACCACTAAACCTAGGTCTAACCCTAACACCCCCTAACTTAATTATTATTTAAATAAATCTAAATAATATTAATATTATTAACTAAATTATTCCTATTTAAAACTAAATACTTACCTATAAAATAAACCCTAAGATAGCTACAATATAATTAATAATTACATTGTAGCTATTTTAGGGTTTATATTTATTTTACAGGTAACTTTGTATTTATTTTAACTAGGTACAATAGCTATTAAATAGTTAATAACTATTTAATAGCTACCTAGTTAAAATAATTACCAAATTACCTGTAAAATAAATCCTAACCTAAGTTACCATTACACCTAACACGACACTATCAATAAATTAATTAAATAAACTACAATTATCTCAACTAAAATACAATTAAATACACTAAACTATATTACAAAAAAACAAAACACTAAATTACAAAAAATAAAAAAAGATTACAAGAATTTTAAGATAATTACACGTAATTTAAGCCCCCTAATAAAATAAAAAGCCCCCCAAAATAATAAAATTTCCCTACCCTAAACTAAATTACAAAATTAATCAGCTCTATTAGCAGCCCTTAAAAGGGCCTTTTGCTGGGCACTTGGAAGAAGACTTCACCGCCTGGAACAGGACCTTCTCCGCCGGTCTTCAGGACAGGTAAGAACCACTTGGGGGTTAGACTTAGGTTTTTTTAAGGGGGGATCGGGTGGGTTTTAGAGTAGGGGTGTGTGGGTGGTGGGTTGTAATGGGGGGTGTTCGGTGTTCTTTTTTTTACAGGTAAAAGAGCTGATTACTTTGGGGCAATGCCCCGCAAAAGACCCTTTTAAGGGCTGGTAATAGAGCTGATTACTTTTGTAATATAGTTTAGGGTAGGGAAATTTTATTATTTTGGGGGGCTTTTTTATTTTATTAGGGGGCTTAGGTTAGGTGTAATTAGCTTAAAATTCTTGTAATCTTTTTTATTTTTTGTAATTTAGTGTTTGTTTTTTTTGTAATATAGTTTAGTGTATTTAATTGTATTTTAGATGAGATAATTGTAGTTTATTTAATTAATTTATTGATAGTGTAGTGTTAGGTGTAATGGTAACTTAGGTTAGGATTTATTTTACAGGTAATTTGGTAATTATTTTAACTAGGTAGCTATTAAATAGTTATTAACTATTTAATAGCTATTGTACCTAGTTAAAATAAATACAAAGTTACCTGTAAAATAAATATAAACCCTAGGCTAGCTACAATGTAACTATTAGTTATATTGTAGCTATCTTAGGGTTTAATTTATAGGTAAGTATTTAGTTTTAAATAGGAATAATTTAGGTAATAATGTTAATATTATTTAGATTTATTTAAATAATAATTAAGTTAGGAGGTGTTAGGGTTAGACTTAGGTTTAGTGGTTAATATATTTAATATAGGTGGCGGCGGTGTAGGGGGATTAGATTAGGGGTTAATAAATTTAATATAGGTGGCGGCGGTGTAGGGGGCTCAGATTAGGGGTTACTATATTTAAAATAGGTGGCAGCGGTGTAGGGGGGTCAGATTAGGGGTTACTATTTGTAAAATAGGTGGCGGCGGTGTAGAGAGATTATATTAGGGGTTACTATATTTAAAATAGGTTGCGGCGGTGTAGGGGGGTCAGATTAGGGGGTAATAGAGTTAATATAGGTGGCGGCGGTGTAGGGAGATCATATTAGGGGGTAATAGAGTTAATATAGTTGGCGGCGGTGTAGGGGGATCATATTAGGGGGTAATAGAGTTAATATAGGTGGCAGCGGTGTAGGGGGCTCAGATTAGGGGTAACTATATTTAAAATAGGTGGTGGCAGTGTAGGGGGATCATATTAGGGGTTACTATATTTAAAATAGGTGGCGGCGGTGTAGGGGGGTCAGATTAGGTTGTAATACATTTAATGTAGCTGGCGGCAGTGTAGGGGGATCAGATTAGGGGGTAATACATTTAATGTAGCTGGCGTCAGTGTAGGGGGGTCAGATTAGGGGGTAATACATGTAATATAGGTGGCGGCGGGGTCCAGGAGCGGCGATTTAGGGGTTAAACACTTTATTAGGGATTGCGGCGGGGGATTGCGGTTGACAGGTAGATAGACATTGCGCATGCGTTAGGTGTTAGGTTTTATTTTGCAGGTAGTTTAGGGAGTTACGGGGCTCCAATACTCAGCGTAAGGCTTACTATGCCTGCATTTTGTGGCGAGGTGAAAATGGAGTAAGATTTCTCCATTTTCGCCACGTAAGTCCTTACGCTGTATATTTGATACCAAACTGCGCGGGTTTGGTATATCTCTCTATGGGCCAAAAAACTACGGCCGAAGGGTGAAATATACGAGTGTAACTTCTAGGTTACGACGTATATAGGATACCAAAGCAGTGCAATATTTGGCGTCGCCGGCGACGCTACATATCGGATCGGGCCCCAAATTAAATAATAGATGTAAATTGGAAAGTTGCTTAAAATTGTATTCTCTATCTGAATCATGAAAGAAAAGTTTTGGGTTTCATGTCCCTTTAAGTGCTTGTCTTTTAGTACACTGTCTATTCCAATCCATCAAAATTCACAAGCAAAGTGCATTATATAGCTTTGTTTAAAATCTGCTTTAGCTTATAAATTACAACCATATTTGACCTTTTTTTTTAGCTAAATTCTTCATCGGTTTCTTATTTATTAAGAAAGTTCAAATGCAAGTCCCATCCAAATATATCCTGCTAGATTTACTGAAAAATACAAATACCTTGGTAGTTAAAGGGACATGTTACTCAGCATGAAGTCTTCTTTTATTTGCGAAGCAAATGTGTGAAAAAAAACATTTATTGTGTTTACATGGGTTTTTCTTTATTGAAAATTAGTATCTACTCACTAGAGTAACTTTCCTGCCTGCTAAAACGCTCCTCTTCTTCGCAGAGCCCGGCTGCGCTAATAGGAAACATAGCACGGCAGCTCCCAGGGCCTGAACTAAAGGAACTTCTTTCGTCAGACCTTCTAAAGGAACTTCTTTCATCAGACCTTCTAAAGGAACTTCTTTCGTCAGACCTTCTAAAGGAACTTCTTTCGTCAGACCTTCTAAAGGAACTTCTTTCATCAGACCTTCTAAAGGAACTTCTTTCATCAGTATTTTTTCAATTTTTTTTTAATTATATTGGTGCATTCACCTGGATATTCATTTTGTTGAAACAAATGCAGATATCTACTGTGCAATATATTTCCATTATTTAGTTTGTCCCCTTTTCCTATAATTTAACAAAGAAAAATTATGGGCTTCCAGTTCTCTTATTGGTGTCTTCAGAGGAGATAAGGGAAGGAAAAAATAGATTACAAGATGGCAGTGCCCATTACATTATGAGGCTAAAACGTTACACTTATTTTTTCAATATTGAAACAAATAATATATTTTTTTAAATAAGTCTGCATATTATATTACAGATAATCCTTGCTTTTAATTATATCTATATTTTAATTTTTGCCACTTTAAATGCATTTCATCGTCCAGTTTATTTTCTGTTTGCTTCTAGGTACAGAAGGCACGCACCCTGGAAAGTCTGCACAAACAATGCAAAAGTGCCATGTACTGATGTCATTGCCAGAAACTAAACCGGTGCCAATAATCTTAGAGTGATAAAGGCTTAATTATGTTAGGCTGCCTGCCAAAGCTAGCAGTCAGAACAAATGAAACGGCCTCCAGAAGGACAGACCACAGATCAGTTCTTTCAGTTAAGTCAATTGTGTAGGCACCAGCACGTCAACACGATCTGGGAATGTTACTCATGATCCCACTTAGTTCCAGGCAAGTTGCATATTAATGTGTATAAACAGACTTAGGTTTAGACCTTGCATTGTAATGTAGGAGTCTGTCTCACATAAAGTACACTACATAGCAACATAAAAAAATGTAAGATAAAATTTGTGTTTCTAAAAAATTTTAGGGGCCTCAGTCACCTTACCGCCGAGACTTCTTAGCTCAACTCATCCAAGCTGTGAGGTTTTAAATATCAGGCCCTTAGAACCAAACCATCCTTCCATATGGGGATTTTATGTAAAACAGGTTCTATCAAGAAGAAAAAAATCTAAGGAAGTGTTAATAACATTTATTATTATTTTATTTTCTAGGGTTACAATTATTTATTTGCTCCCTTTGAAAAAAAAAAAGTCTATGTGTTATAAATGTTATATAAATGTTATATTAATTTTATTATATTTAATAGAAATTTTTTTTAAATTTATTCTAGAAATCATAATCATAAAAATAGTTATCTGACAGAAAATAAAAAATATAACCAAATAAAATATAAATAGAATTGTGTTCTCTGCACCGCAAATGTAGTTGAATCCAACAAAGTCTGAATTAAGTGTCAGCTCTATTTCTCAGAATTTCTATATTACATTCATTATAGTGAAGATAAAAGGACTTGTTTTAAATATTGTAACATGATAAACCTCTCTGTTGTGCTTGTATGAAGTTCTGCAGGTCCCAAATGAAGATGGAGATTTTACTGTATATGGACATCAGATTAGAAAACGCCACAAAATAAGTTCTGTCTATTCCACTCCCTACAGTACCGACCAGCAAGGTCATAGCTTGCTTTGGTACCACTCCTGCCCTTGTGACACTCCACTACAAGGGATTCCATAAGTGATCACCATTCACAAAAACCTGTTTCCAAGCTGTTTCTCCTTGACTGAAGTTATGAGTGCACTAACAGCTCCATTCTGAATATGATTGTATTAAAACTTAAACTTTAATAATAACTAATAATAATATAATAAATAATAATAGATACCATTACTATTAGAACTATTATAAATACACACACACACACCTTGAAACCTGCACAGGTAACCCCCCAAAAAAGAGCGAGGTGCTAACAGCAATACCTCCGGTATTCCTGGCTGATAACAAGTCACATCAGGCATCAGTTGGGGCTATGCTATAAAGGCAAGATTCAAGAAAAAATAAAAGGAAGATAGATTGCTAAGCACTTCGGCCCGTACACAGCCTTTTTCAAGCCTATCAAATAAAAAAATAGTTTTTGGGGGCTTACCTTTGCAGGTTTCAAGGTGTGTGTATATTTATAATAGTTCTTATAGTAAAATCAAATTCAGAATGGAGCTGCTGGTGCACTCATAGCCTTTGTCACACAGTATGAGGTGTGACATTTTTGGCAATTTGTCCTCATATTTAGAGGAGTAGCACCCGGTGGTTTAAACGGTCAAGGCCCCAGTAATTAGCACAGTGCCACTAATACTATATTTACAATGTTATTATTTGTAGAATAATTACCATTTATTTGTTAATCCATAGCTCTGGGTATGGGCAAGGGATACACAAGTATACTAATTCATGGTAAAGAAAAATACAGATACATATATTGGCTAAACAAAACAAATATTGCAGGAGGAGAAGGGTTATACTCTAAATATCTTATAATCTACAGGTTGTAGGGTGGAAATGCATAAGTTGTTGGGTAGCAGCTTGTCATGCAGATACTAGTTGAAGAAATGTGACAAGGCAGTTCAAGATTTACTTAGTTAAGATGAAAAGGAAGTTTCAGAGCAGAGATAAGCTTCTCTAATTAGGTGGGTTTTAAAGGAATGCTTGAAGCTATGAAAGCTGGGAGACAGGCTAAAGCGTTGTAAAGAGTTCTAGGGAAGCATCTGGGGGAACTCTCGAAGACAGGAGAAGTAATGATGGGAGCGGATAGAAAGGGTTGGATGTTTATCAAAATGGTGGCTCAGGGAATAACTGAGCATTTGAGTTACTGAGAGCTTTATAGGTTATCATATAAAATGAACAAACAAAATCCAAATCCTTATAACTGGATATGAATATCAAAGCTTACAGTATTATTATTATTATTATGATCGGTTATTTGTAAAGCGCCAACAGACCCTGCAGCGCTATAAACATAGGCGGAATACAAGGAAACATTTATAGGGATCAAACGGGTACAGGGCCCTGCCAAGAGTTGCACTGTTGTAGTCAGCTCTAAAGAAGGTGATCTACAAACAGCATGGCTCTTAGGCTTACTTGCTAAGGGGGTTCAAGGGGATAGCAATGGAGGAGAGGAAACAGTATAAAGAAAGGTTAGTGTAGGTTGTATGCATTCCTGAACAGTAGAGTCTTTAGGGAGCGCTTGAAGTTTTCAAAACTAGGGGAGAGTCTTGTGGAGCGAGGCAGAGAGTTCCACATGATGGGAGCCAGTCTGGAGAAGTCCTGTAAACGGAAGTGTGATGAGGTAACAAGAGAGGAGGAGAGTAGGAGGTTGTGAGCAGAGCGAAGGGACGGGAGGGAGAGTATCTGGAGACAAGGTCTAAAACATAGGGGGGAGCAGTGCAGTTGAGGGCTTTATATGTCAGAGTGAAAATTTTGTGTTTAATCTTGGAGGCAAGAGGAAGCCAGTGAAGGGATTGGTAGAGAGGTGCAGCAGATGAAGAGCGACGTGGGAGTAGTTTTAGTATTTGAATTGACACTTTCATGTGTCCCTGGTAAATGTAATTATTAATGGTGAAGGGAATCACAGATTTATAAAGGGAAATTACACACAGGTCATATACTTTATATTACTAACAAAGCCACTGAAATAATACCTAGTAACCAGGTTCTATTCTGAAATTAGTTTGAGACTATTGTATAACCTCAATATCTTTGACAGCAGTTTTGGACACTGCCTTTAAAGCCAAAAGCAATAATGTTGTCAATATTGTGCAGGAATGTGAACTATGGAAGTAGTGGACAGTGTTGGCCTTAGATCGTGTTTTTTTTCCCAAACATCCTTAACTACAGATGCAAGAAATAAACAAATGCAGTGTGTTTTGTGGGAAGTACACATAAGAGCAACCATTTTGCCCACATGCTAATATTAAATAATAAGTAGGGTTTGCAGTAAAAAAAATACATCAATTCAGAACAGATTAATTTGGAACAAATACAAAGCACATTTAGATTAAGGCAAACAAACTAGTCAACAGCTCAAATAAAGGCTTTAAGATGTTTTAATTTGTTTGGATCAACAAGAATATTAACCTCCATAAAATTTCTACTTAATAAACAGGTGAAATACCTTGTTATCATCTCTAAACACAGCACATAAGACTGTAACCACTGGGATAGAACAACTATTATTTATGGTGATAATACCAAGTTGTCTGCTGTAAGAGGTTGGAATATGCACAGACTTAGGAAAAGCCAACCTGGAGAAACATCTTTATCCTTTATACCAAATTGCCTATCGAAAATCAGCTCAAGTTTATAGTAATTCAGCTATGACTAAATAACCTACTTACAACTGACTTGAGTTAAACTTACAAACCCAGCTGACTCAAGAGCTAAAGCAGAGGATCTTAAGCTGCTCACACTTCATCTGCCAAAATCTAGTTAGGACAAGTTTAACAAGTCTAAAATGTTTAGCAGGTACTGCTGTCAATCATGAATCAGGGCAATTTATATAGAATACAAATAAACTCACTGGTTTCATTTAAATATGTATTGATTATACATTTTTTAATATTGAATATAGTTTTAAAGTTAATTTTACATAAAACTTTTAATACACTTTCTGCTACAATTATTTTCAGTTATGATATTTAAAAAGAAAGTTCAAAGTAGGGAAGTACATTTGGATCATTTTGGAGAATCCAAATGCGGAAGTAAGCAGCAGCTTGTGCCCTTCGGATATTTCCATAGCCAGATTGATTCCAGTAAAAGATCCCCACACTAGGGCACTAAGATCTGTTCAAATCCAGATCTTAGAGTGGGGATTTTTTTACAAGAATCAATCCGGCTACGAAAATATCTGAAGGGCACAAGACGCTGCTTACTTCTGCCATTGGATCCGAACGATCTGAATGCACATCCCTAGTACCAAGTCAGTTAAATTGTAATTTCAGTTTACTTTTTAATGATTTATGTCATTTTTTACTGACTTTGCAGTTTAAGGTCACATTTAAGTTTACACAAGTCTATTTAAAATTGGTCAAAAACATCTGTTTTTCAGGCTGGCCAGTGTCAGTTTTATTTTTAAACAATGTGACTTTTTGAGAACAGATTGACTTAAAACTGACATTGAAAGATTGACATCTACCATCTTACTTTTTTTTTTCTTTCAAATTTGGATGAATACAGATTTGTCTGAATTTTGGCTTATTCAATCATTCATCGTAATCCCGGCAAGATGCATGGGCCAGGGACCAAAATGACTGACAAATGGAATTTTACATGTTTGTTAGTTGCATTTGTTTTGTTTTGTTAGCTAATTTCGGCATCAAAAAAGCAGGGCAGGAAACAGAGGAAGAGAGAAGGAGCTGAGATCCTTTGAGTAATCTGCTCATTAATTTGCATGTGATGTGAGAGACAGCAAGTCAGGCATTAAATGCTATACTGGTTTGTCCAATCCCCTTTTAACCTAGCATAAAAAAGGTGAGAGACTAGATGAAGCTGTGGCATACAGTGCATCCCTGTTAACTATACTGTTAGTAGTATGTATATATATATAATGCAAAGATTAGGAACCAGCACACATATTCAAATTCATCATCCGGGGTGCACTTCCAAAGAGTTATTTATACAGTGCAGAAAAGAATTCACTCGCCGTTTTCAACATAAAAATGCTTTATTTCACGATTAACGTTTTCGGGGTCTCCCCCGTCCTCAGACCCTGAAAACATTAATTGTGAAATAAAGCATTTTTATGTTGAAAACGGCGAGTGAATTCTTTTCTGCACTGTATATGTATATACAGTATATATATATATAAAAATAATATACATACATATATTAGTAGTACTCCTCATACATATAAAATATACATACATATATTAGTAGTACTCCTCATACATATAAAATATACATACATATATTAGTAGTACTCCTCATACATATAAAATATACATACATATATTAGTAGTACTCCTCATACATATAAAATATACATACATATATTAGTAGTACTCCTCATACATATAAAATATACATACATAAATTAGTAGTACTCCTCATACATATAAAATATACATACATATATTAGTAGTACTCCTCATACATATAAAATATACATACATATAAAATATACATACATATATTAGTAGTACTCCTCATACATATAAAATATACATACATATATTAGTAGTACTCCTCATACATATAAAATATACATACATATAAAATATACATACATATATTAGTAGTACTCCTCATACATATAAAATATACATACATATAAAATATACATACATATATTAGTAGTACTCCTCATACATATAAAATATACATACATATATTAGTAGTACTCCTCATACATATAAAATATACATACATATAAAATATACATACATATATTAGTAGTACTCCTCATACATATAAAATATACATACATATAAAATATACATACATATATTAGTAGTACTCCTCATACATATAAAATATACATACATATATTAGTAGTACTCCTCATACATATAAAATATACATACATATAAAATATACATACATATATTAGTAGTACTCCTCATACATATAAAATATACATACATATATTAGTAGTACTCCTCATACATATAAAATATACATACATATATTAGTAGTACTCCTCATACATATAAAATATACATACATATAAAATATACATACATATATTAGTAGTACTCCTCATACATATAAAATATACATACATATATTAGTAGTACTCCTCATACATATAAAATATACATACATATATTAGTAGTACTCCTCATACATATAAAATATACATACATATATTAGTAGTACTCCTCATACATATAAAATATACATACATATATTAGTAGTACTCCTCATACATATAAAATATACATACATATATTAGTAGTACTCCTCATACATATAAAATATACATACATATATTAGTAGTACTCCTCATACATATAAAATATACATACATATAAAATATACATACATATATTAGTAGTACTCCTCATACATATAAAATATACATACATATATTAGTAGTACTCCTCATACATATAAAATATACATACATATATTAGTAGTACTCCTCATACATATAAAATATACATACATATATTAGTAGTACTCCTCATACATATAAAATATACATACATATAAAATATACATACATATATTAGTAGTACTCCTCATACATATAAAATATACATACATATATTAGTAGTACTCCTCATACATATAAAATATACATACATATATTAGTAGTACTCCTCATACAATTGAACTAATATTTGTTATTCCAGTAGGGGCACCGTGAGCTCTTGGCAGTTTGCTCTATAGGATCTGCTTTGTCATCTAGAACTATAGTACATGCCTTTTCATTTGGGTCTAAAATAAATATTAACAATACCAATAATTTCTCAGTGACTGGCTATTGTGCACGCATATAGTTAAAATATAGTGCTACGCTCTTGATTCCCTCCATGTTTTATAGCAGCAAGGCTGTCTCTGAGCAGCAGCAGGGCAGACGCGCAGGAGAAGTAGAGATGTGTACGGGAAATATTTTCATTTCTTCCAAAATGTTTGCTTTAGTTCATTTATGTTCATGCTCGTATTTGTTTCAAAACGAATTTCCTTTGAAATGTTCGTTTCAAACTAAAATTTTCGTTTTGAGCTACAGTACAGATTCTTGCCCTTTTTCTTTATCTGAAGCTGTAATCAGCTATTAGCTTTGATTTTTTCATTCTATGTAATTCTTAAAGGGACATGAAATCCCAAAAATGTAATTCATGATTTGGATAGAACATAAAATTTTAAACAATTTCAAATTTACTTTTATTATCAAATCTGCTTTATTCTCTTGTTATCCTTTGCTGAAGGAACAACATTGCCCTACTGACAGCTAGCTGAACACATCTAGTTAGCCAATCACAAGAGACAAAAGTATGCAGGCACCAATCACCAGCTAGTTCCCACTAATGTAGGATATGTGCGTATTCATTTTCAACAATGGATACCAAGAGAACAAAGCACATTAGAAAATAGAAGTGATTTTGAAAGTGTGTTAAAATTGCATGCTCTTTCTGATTCTTGCAAGTTTAATTTTGACTTTCCTATCCCTTTAAACTTTTTCTTTTATTTATACATCTAATTTTTGTGCACTGCATTTTTTGTAAAACTAAAAATTTTCACTTGAAGATACAGTAACATCAACTAGTATATTATATTGAAAGTGTCTATATTTAAAGGGACATGAAAAACATTTTTTTTTCATTCTTGATTCAGATAGAGCATTCACTTTTTTTTAAAATTGTTTTTTATTAACCAACAACGAAGGAGATTTATACAATGATGCAGACTTGATTCGTAGCATTATGAAAAGAAAACAATTATCATCTTCTAAGAGTTCAGCTCAGATAAAAAGGGAAAAGAAAAAGAAAGAAAAAAGAAAAAGCAGGTTATATTAAATAGCCATTAACCGACAATTTTCCTCAAAGAGAGAAATGAAAAGTAAAAATAAAAATATTTTCCTTTAAGTCTGCAAAAGAAAAATAAAAGAAAACATTCTTGCCATAAGCCATCTTATGTTGGCGTTTTCTATTTAAGGTAAAAAAGAAAAAAAAGAAAAGAAAAAAATAATCAAACAAAAACAAAACCAACACCAAAAACGAGAGAAAGAAGAAGAAAAAAAAAAAAAAAAAAAGGGGGCCACCACTCTCCCATCTCCCCCCACCAGTCCATCTACCATATACCCAGCAGGACCAGTTCTGAATTTTGAAAAGGGAAGATCATGTATTCTCTCTCACTTTCAGGAAGTGACTTAATGTATATTGACCATTTGTTAAAGAAATTCCTTATGTCCTCTTCATTATTAATGTCTGTGTCTTTTTGTTCTAATAGACATTGTTTTTTCAAACAATTCTGGATTCTGCCACACTTGGTACAGAGCGCATTTTCCATTTTTTGCATATTAAATATCTAGTGGCTAAGATAGAAATGGAAATCATTTTGTCATTAGGATGACGCTTGTTTAAATCATCCATACATAATATCACCTGAAATAGGGTGAGAGTTATAGATGGAATTTTAAGTACCCTGTTCAGCCAATATTCTAATTTGTGCCAGTGTTTCTCACTTTTGGACAGAACCAAAACATGTGTTCTATATCAGCTGCTGGGAGAGAGCATTTAGGATATTTATTAAAGCTCGAGTTGTGCACCCTAAGACCCTTTTCCGGGGTGAAATATGCCCTGTGAAGTAACTTAAAATGTGCTTCCCGCCATGTAGCAGAGAGTGTTGTCCTAGCCACCTTAGCTATAGAATGTTGCAAAGGTTTTGGGGTCAGCCCTATTCTGTGCTGACAGTGAGGTCCATGCTGAAGCTATTCTTGTCAAATTAAGATTAACCCTGCTAGCACCCAGTAGATGATGGCCCACAGAAATGGACATACAATCGGCCTTCATAAGTATAAGCCAATTTTCGAGTTTGCCTAGTTCCCAACTCCAACCCTCTTCTCTAATTAGTTCAGATAAAAAATGCCCTTATCTGTAAATAAGCGAAGAAGTCTTTATTAGGCAGGCTAAATTCCCTTTTTAATGTTTCGAATGTTTCAATACTTTTTCTATCTCTGTCTATCAGGAGTACCAGTTTATTTAGCCCATTCTTGTGCCATCTACTAAAGACTTCAGAGTGTAGCCCAGGTTGGAATTTTGGGTTCCCTATCAGGGGTAGGTAGTGCGAAATCTTGGACTTGATTGAAATAATTTTTACAATCTTCCACCATGCCCTGATAGGGTTTGTAAATTACTTTTAATCTTTTAATTTCTGAAGGTAACTCCTTAGGGGGAGAGTGTAAAGAGCTAAGGGAAGGTAGGGACTACATATATTTATCTCAAGATGGTTGTTTAGGATATAATCTTTCGACAAAATCCAGCCAGCCGCTATTCGTGCCAAGAAACTGAGGTTGTATGCTCTGATATCTGGGAGTGCTAGCCCTCCAAACTCACAGGAAATTGTCTGAATAAGTCATTAATCATCCGTACATCCTTTTCCAAAATAATTATTGGGACATTCTGAAGTATGTATAACAATTTCGGGAGGAGGATCATTTTAACTAATGCCACTCGTCCCGAGATTGAGAGTGGTAGGCTTTGCCATGTTTTAATCTTTTCCTTAAATTGTCTAACGACTGGGGGAATATTATAATCATATAAATTGTCCGAGTTCACCAGAATACTTATCCCTAAATATTTAAATGAGTCTGTTACTCTTTTAAATGGATTTTCTAAACATGAGTCACTTTTCTTGCGGATCCAGAAAATTTCTGATTTAGCTGCGTTTATTTTATAACCTGAAAAGGGTACCGAACTGATCGATTATCTGTATTAGTTTTGGGATACTTATTTTTAGTATTGGATAAATACAGCAACATGTCGTCTGCATATAGACCTATTTTCATCCTCATGGTTTTGAAATTTTTATTCCCTCCAAGCTTTGTCTTATCATAATTGCTAAAGGCTCAATAGCAACATCTCAAACAGAAGAGGGGAGAGGGGACAACCCTGGCGCGTTCCTCTTTCCAAAGTTATTGGCAAGGACACAGTTCAATTAATTATCAGGCTTGTAGCTGAGTTTTTATAGAGACTCTCTACAAAGTCAGGGAGTTTGCCCTTAATTCCAAACTTCAGTAAAGATGTGTTAAGATGTTTAAATGTAACAGAATCAAACGCTTTTTCTGCATCAATAGAGAGAATCGCCATGTCCGGTGCCCCAGGTTCTTCCCCTCTCCCCTCCCTGCTCAAAGAAATTTTTTTCAAAATATTCCAATGTGGCCAATAGTTCCCTAATTTTAGCAGATGAGTTTCGTCTATTTAGAAAGCCAGCTTGGTCCGGATGGATTACTAATGGTAGAATTAATTGTAATCTGGGTGCTAAAATAGACGTTAGAATCTTATAATCTGAGTTGAGCAGGGCTATTGGTCTATATGATTCTTTAATCCTTGGGTCCTTCCCTGCCTTGAGAATTAGGGTTGAGTAAGAGAAAGAAAATGAAGCAGAAACTGGTTTACCATTAATATAAAAATCATTATATAGATTTGTTTAGATACGGAGAGATTTCTACAGATAATAATTTTATAAAATTCACTAGGTAATCCATCCGGCCCAGCTGCTTTATTGATAGGTAGTTTAGAAATTGCCTCATTTACTTCTTGTAAAGATATAGGAGAATTAAGAGTACTAATACAGTCATCAGTTATTGAGGGGCTAACTATCTTGTTCCAAAATCTACAGAGTTATCCTGATCATAACCTTTACAAGAGTATATCCCTTGATAATATTCCACTAATGCAGATACGATTTTATCGGGATTTGAAATTAGCTCGTCCTTATCCAGGAGTTCTTCAATACAAGATTGTTTTTTTTTCATTATTAACCAGCCTAGACATCATCTTTCCAGACTTGTTCCCAATCTGTAAAGCTTAGCCTGAATTTTTATTTCTTTTTGAGTTTGCTGGGACAAAACAAATGTATCCCTGGCTTCTTTAGCTTGAAACATACTTGGACCAGTTTGGGGCATTCTTATGCAACAGAAATTTATTGTATGAATTGGATAATGCCTTGTTTATTTCTTTTTCTCTTAACTTCAGTTTCTTGGTAGGGCTATATTATAGGCTAAGATTTCTCCTCTGAGACCCGCTTTGGCGGTATCCCATAGTAGTTCTGGGCGTTCGATGTATTCAGAATTAAAACCGTATAAATTCCTCAAATTTAGACCTGAGACGGGTTTTAAATTTCATATCTGTCGCTAAGTAATATGGGAAAAAAACCCGCAAAGTTTTGGATCGTGGGTGTTTAAGCTGGATATCCAGGGTAATGGGGGCATGATCTGATAGTAATATAGGGGTAATTCTTGCTTGCACCGTTAGGGATCCTAGACGCTCATCTATAAGAAATAGATCTATTCGTGAAAGAGTCTTGTGTGCTTTTGAGAGACAAAGTGAATTCCTGAGTATCTGGATTCTGAAGTCGCCAGATATCACGCAGTGCTAAATTTTGCTCTATTTTCTTAAACATTTTAAATTCTAGGTTATCTTTTTTATGTTTTTTATGTTTCTTAATTTCTCAGAACCTATCGAGCGGGCATTGCGGTGGCTATGTTAAAAATCCCCCTCCGATAATTTGGTGCCCCCTGGCTATACAAAAGAAGTTTAGATTGTATTCTATTCCAGAATTCTGGATTGAATATATTAGGACCATAGACATTACATATCGTATAGATTTCCCGAGCAAATCTTACTTTTAACAGAACATACCTCCCCTCCGGGTCAGACTCAGAGTGCACAATCTCAAGCTGAATCTTTTTTCCCGATTAGAATAGCAACTCCCCTTTTCTTACCAACACTTGGCGCGTAGAACACTTCTTTAACCCACGAGGCTCTGAGTTTAAGAGATTCAACTGAGTTAAGGTGTGTTTCCTGAATTAGTCCTATATCCCATCTGATATTTCCTTAATTGTGTCAATATGGTTTTCCGTTTAATAGGAGTGGAGATCCCTCCCACATTCCAGGATACTATCCTAAAATTTATCTATTTTCTTGTAACTTTAAAACCTGTCTGGGGGGGGGGAAGAGAGAGAGCCGGCTGAGAAAGGAGAGAGGGATGAGAGGAAAAAAAAAACCCCCCGCACAAATAAGAAAAAAAAAAAAAAAAAAGAGGAGGGGAACCTTAGCATCTTCCCTAAATACCCATCTGTCCCTACCTAAAGGGTCATCCCAACTATTGAGCCTACTCTGACTAGCTAGGGCTGTTCAGACTGGTGCTAATGGATCTAAGGATGAAAGGAATCTCTCGGCTGCACGTGCCTCCAGAAAGAGATGTACAGCATCATTTACTGTTACTTTGAGTTTAGCTGGATAGATTATTGTCGCGTTAAATCCAGAGTTTATAAATTTAGTACACATAGGTGCAAGCGCCCTCCTCCTGGAGGCTGTGTCAGCCGAGAAAATCCTGAAAAATAAGAATCTTAGCCCCGTTAATAATAAGAGGTTGAATGTTGCGGGAAATATTGTAGGAGTAAAACTTTATCTTGGTAATTAAGTAATTTTGCTATGACTGGTCTCGGCCTGCCCGGTGTTTTTATTAACTGTGTGTGGTGGACCCAGCCTGTGCGCCCTTTCTACCAGTATACTATGATATGTAGATGGAAATTTGAGAGCTGTCTTTAAAGTATCAGAGATAAAGAGGGCTAGATCCTCGTATTGCTTCTCCTCTGGGAGGCCTATTATTCTGATGTTATTTCTCCTGCTGCGATTTTCTAAATCTTCTAGCCTCGAGAGGATTTTTTGAGTAATGCTGCTAAAATTATCAAGCTTAGAACTTTGTGACAAGGTCAGATCTTCTAAATCAGACACTCTCTGCTCAACCTCCTGCATTCTGGAGGAGAATTGTCTAATTTCTTGCGAAAGGGAGGAAATATCCTGTTTAATTTCTAGCCTTAGAGCATCAAATTTAGGAGAAAGGGCCTCAGAGATGCTGGCAACTAGACTTTGGATGTTTAATACTTCAGATATGGTTGTATTTGAAATAACTGTTTGAGCATCAACTACAGGATCTTGTGTACTTTTAGTTTTTTTGTCCCTTTGTCTGCCTGCCATTATTGGTGAGGATGTTTTGGCAGAGGTACCAAGATACTTGTCCATATACTAGTGTTGGTGAGGTGATAGTGGAAAAAAAAAAAAGGGTGAGGGAGGGAGGAAGGGGGGGAGTGCTAGGGACTTGTTAGTGCTGATGCGTGTGCCAATTCAAGGTGGTGGGTATTATAGTGTATAGGTGGATAAATAGTTGCGCTAACTAGTGAGGGGTTAAAAAAAAAGAGGGGGAAGGAAGATTGTTGATGTGCTAGTGCTGTGGTGACCTAAGATAGTTGAGTGAATAAAGTGATTATCAAATAAAATTATACAGTGATTTCACACTATGCACATGGACAAGAGAGTAATTTTGAGAGTAGATCCAGAAAGAACAAGCGTAGTTTTTTTATACTTCAAATGTCAATTTAACTTTTAAGCGGCCGTGGTAATTTCACTCGTTGAACTAGGTGTAAAAAACTAATAAGAGTTCTAATCCATAAAGCTTCTCCCAAATGCAGGGGACACAGATGCCCCTATAGATTTGCTATGAATTTTATGATCTCACATCCAGCAGGTACAAAAATAATGCATCTTAATATTTGAGAAATAAGCTGGGAGAGGTGATTTTTATCCTAAACTAACCACAAACAAGGATTTACAATCTTGTAACAATTATTAAATAACATTGAATATTGGGTCGTGAGAAGCTGAGCCCAAACAATTGTGCAATTGACTTTTTACAATCTCAAAAAAGGGAAGAAAAGACTTGCTTAAAGAGCAAAGAAATGAACTGCCTAAGCACCAATTAAATATCACCTTTTTACTTAAAGCTACCACTATATGAAGTGAAAAGAAAGACTTATAATCTCTTAAGCAAATTAAAATAATAACAGTTATCAGTTTACATTTGTTCTGTCACATATATACAACTTTCAGAAAAGAGCAAGCAAACTCATTGAAAAATAACAACATTGTATCTGTTTTGAGAATATCAAATTCCTCGATGGAACAGCACCCCAGATTCAGAGTCTCTAAGGGGGGATATGGCAACCAAATAGCCTTAATTGGCTATCCTTTTTCTTCCTTTTTCTCTCCTCTCCCCCTCGCCCTGTTATTCAGAAGCCAGTGATTTCTTAAGGATTCTAGGGCCCTTTATAGGCCTTTCAGTCCGTTGGGGGTAAAATATGATCCCCAATCTCTTCGCCCTTCACCTCTCTCCCATGCCCTTTAGAAAGTCCTCGTCTAAGTAGACAAAAGATTTTTGCTTTCTGTTGTTTTTAAATGCCGTTTTTCAGCAGATCTCCCAATTTGACCTTTCAGTCACTCTTAGAAGCTCAGTTCAGCAAAAACAACAGACCAATGCAAGGCAATGTATTGTATAAACAGTTCTCAGTGACTCACCCCCTGCGCTGCCAGTGCCTACCCGCCCGCCAGGATCGTTGTCAAGATGTGGACACTTAGTTGCGTTGGCGTCGTCTTTGAGATCCTTCGACATCCAGCACCGCTCAGAACTCCAGCCTCAACTCCCCTCTGGCAGCAGCGGTGGGAGGGGAGAGAGGAGCGCCAGCCCAAGATACCAGCGGCAGCACGGAGAAGGCAAGCTCCACACTGGACCTCTATCCAAAGACAGACCAAGCTCCCTCCCACGCAACACCGGTGGGGGAGGGGGCGGAGCAAACACCCGGCAGCAGAAGCAGCGATCCAGCAGTGAGCGGCGACCAAAATAGCAGGGCGGTAAGGTTTAAGGGAACTACAATGTATACTTAGTCCCCGAAGTTTAACCCAGCGGGGGGGGGGGGCAAACTGGGGGGGGGTCACCACTCGTACAAACGGCAAAGTTCCTCTGGGAGAGAGAGAGAAAGAGAAGGGTGTCCAGAGCATATATAATATAGCAGCCCTTAACAGGAGCCAGATAGAGTGTTAATATGGAGTAGTAGGCTCAGGCAATTGCCACTGGGGTTGGTGGTCCACCCCGGAAAAGGTTCCAGAGGCGATTTTACTGACTGCCCCAAGAAGCAAGCCCCCAGGATCTGGGGCAAGGCGCGAGAAATCACCGCCGCCAAGGATTTGCAGGACTGGAGGTGTGAGTCAGCAACACCTGTCTGACTCCTCCTCACCGGAACCAGAGCATTCACTTTTAAACAACTTTCAATTTACTTATTTTGCCTAATTTGCCTTTCTGTTAGTATCCTTTGTTGAAAAGCATACCTACAGGTAGGATGAGGCTCAGAAGCAGGAAGGGAGCTAGCGGAGATATTGGTGGCTGCACATATAGGCCTCTTCTCATTGGCTTAATAATGTGCTAACTCATCCAAGTAGTGCATTGCTGCACCTTCAACAAAGAATACCAAGTTAATGAAGCAAAATTGATAATAGAAAAGAAAAGTTGCTCACAAAATTTATGCTCTGTTTGCATTGCTCATGGCCTTCTCTGCTGGGATGGACATGTTTTTGTTAATAATTACTTTCCCATATTATAACACATACTTGTCATTGGTTGAATTTGAGCAATAAGGTTTTACTCTTGCAGTGTCAGTAACCCCATGGTATTGCATCACCAACAACCATTTTTACTCACTGCACACACACTCTCACTCTCACGTGGCCACTTTCATTTTAAAAATGTTTTAACCCTTTTGTGCCTACGCTAAGGGGCTGCTGGATTTGCACTTCGTATATACGTTTTATTGTACTTTCTATTTGTTTTTCTTGCGTCTGTTTGTTCTGGAGCTGCACTCCGTTTTTTTAATAGTTATACTAGTTTTAAAATGTTTCTGCCCGGCAGCAACCATTTCTTCGTATTTAACCAAAAATGCTGAGAAATTATCTCTACCCCCTCAAAGTGCCAGCCACAGACCCTTTTCTTCCTCAGCTACCACAGGAGCTCCAAGAACATCAGTGGCAGCCCCCAACACAGCCACGACAGCACATGCAAAGGTGAAACCATCTGCCACTGCCACCATCCAGACATGGTAGATAGAGAGTCAGAGGGGGACAGTGGGTTGGTTCACTGGCAGGGACCAGCCGTTCCTTTGTTGAATCATTCTCAGCCACAAGGCTAAGAAAATTACTGGTGCAACTGGCAGGTCTGTGTTGATTGTTTGGGTCATGACCTTCAGCCAGTGTTACATGAAAATAATTATTTGTGACTGATCCCACTTTAAAAAATGTAGCAGATCAAGTACCAGCAGCATGCTACTGTGACAAAACCACCGGATGTGTCTAGCCTTCTCCAGTTCCTCCACAGATCTGAGCCTCTCGAGCACTCCAGCAATAAGTTAAAAAATCACCCCTTTCACTTCCCTCCCCCTGAGAATGCTGGTTGGCTAGAAGATGTCACAGGGCTTCCCCTGACAGCTGAGAGAAACTGTGAATCTATTCTGCTGCTCCTTTTCTGATTCGCATCCATTGGATAATGCCTGCTTGCAGCATAAAAACAGAATTCATCAACTGAAAATGAAAATTTTATAAGAAAATAAAGCGCCTTTTATTTAGTTTTTTTGTTTTTTCGTTTTCGGTCATTTTAGTTTTCGGAAGAATCAAAGAAAAAAACAAAAATGCCATTGTCATTTTTTTTCTTTGATTCTTCCAAAACCTAAAATGCACACGTCTAAGGAGTAGTAGATGATCTCATTGTGATAAGCAGTCCATGGAGAAGAAGTATAGAGCAGGGTTCCCCAGTCTCTATTTTCGGGTTTTTATGGATATTAATATGACTCCCAGCAATATCTTCTATAGCCTTTATGCTGGACCAGGAGGTACTGGATTATGAGCCTGTGGAGATGGTGGAGGAGGAGATTCCAACACAGAATCCGTGCATGATGGGTAGCAGCATACAGTTCCTCCCCGCTTTTAGGGCCACGCAGTCCTCCACCTGTATATATCCCTCTCCATCACCACCAATCTCTCAAACTGTAAGGCAGCCAGGTACTACAACAGCCTCACCACTATCCATGCTGCCAATTCCACTAGTAGTGCAATCCTTGACAGTACTCAGAAGGACTTGCAGTACCACCAACACCACCACTAGCAGTTTCCAACAGTAGGAGAGAGGAAAGCAGGTGGTCATCATCAGTCAATGCCAAATACTTAGGAACACTGCTGGCTGCTTTGTCCCAAAAGACTGTAGTCATGTCCTTTGTATTTTTAAGGACTGTGTACTATAATAAAAGGCCATACCTAGTTGTAGTAACTCTGCAGTCTGCTGCTGTGTCTCGTGCTCCTGCGCTTCCTGCTCTGTAGTGGTCATAATCAGCCCAATGAACAAGTCCTAGGGAACTGCTGGCATCTGTGTTCAAGGGACTCTAAGCACATCTTTGTCCTTCTTCTTTGGAGCTGCATTTGTGAGGTTTGTGTACTATAATCAGAGGCCTAACTACTTCGAGTGAAACCTGTCTGCTTGCTACAGCCCCCCCTTTTCCTGCTCTTGCCCTTCTCTGAAATTAAATGTCCCAAGTATAACCATTAACTACAAGCTTGTATGGAGCAGGGGGTGTGGGAAAGTGATGAATGTGAGTCATTTAGTATGAGGGAGTTCAAAAGGAATGAGAGAGTTGACCTGCTGCCTTGTGTTAAAGTTACACCTAATCTAATAGCCCTATCAAAATAACAAAAGCCCCCCCCAATAAAAAAACCTAGCATAAACTAAACTACCAATAGCCCTTAAAAGGGCCTTTTGCGGGGGGGCATTGCCCCAAAGTAATCAGCTCTTTTACCATTTAAAAAAAAATACAAACAACCCCCTCCAACAGTAAAAACCACCACCCACTACAACCAACCCCCCAAATAAAATACTAACTAAAAAAACCTAAGCTCCCCATTGCCCTGAAAAGGACATTTGGATGGGCATTGCCCTTAAAAGGGCAGTTAGCTCTTTTGCAGCCCAAAGTCCCTAACATAAAAATAAAACCCCACCCCAATACACCCTTCAAAACAGCCTAACACTAACCCCCTGAAGATCGACTTACAGTTCTGAAGACCGGACATCCATCCTCAAGGAAGCGGCAGAACTCTTCATCCAGCCGAAGTCCTCAAACGAAGCTGGGAGAAGTTTTCATCCAAGCCGGGCGAAGTGTCCTCCGATGGGCAGAAGTCCTTGATCCAGACGGCATCTTCTATCTTCATCCATCCGACGCGGAGCGGCTCCATCCTTCCAAGACATCCGGAACGCGAAGCATCCTCTTCTTCTGACGACTAAAGACGAATGAGGTATGCTTTTAAGTAACGTCATCCAAGATGCTCGTCCCTTACATTCCGATTGGCTGATAGAATTCCCTATCAGCCAATCTGAATTAAGGTAGAAAAAAAATCCTATTGGCTGATGCAATCATCCAATAGGATTGAGCTCACATTCTATTGGCTTTTTCAATCAGCCAATAGAATGCGAGCTTAATCCTATTGGCTGATTGGATCAGCCAATAGGATTTTTTCTACCTTAATTCTGATTGGCTAATCAGAATTCTATCAGTCAATCAGAATCTAAGGGACGCCATCTTGGATGACATCACTTAAAGGAACCTTCATTCGTTTTTTAGTCGTCGGAAGAAGAGGATGCCCTCCGCGTCAAATGTCTTGAAGATGGAGCCGCTCCGCGGTCGGATGGATGAAGATAGAAGATGCCATCTGGATGAAGGCTTCTGCCCCGTCTGGAGGGACCACTTCACCCGGTTTGGATGAAGACTTCCTCCGGCTTCGTTTAGGATTTCGGCACCGGTTGGATGAAGACTTCTGCCGCTTCCTTGAGGATGGATGTCCGTCTTCAGAACAGTAAGTCCGATCTTCAGGGGGTTAGTGTTAGGTTTTTTAAGGCTGTATTGGGTGGGTTTTATTTTTAGGTTAGGGACTTTGGGCCTGCAAAAGAGCCAACTGCCCTTTTAAGGGCAATGCTCCAATCCAAATGCCCCTATTCAGGGCAATAGGGGAGCTTAGTTTTTTTTTTAGATAGTATTTTATTTGGGGGGATTGGTTGTGTGGGTGGTGGGTTGTTACTGTTGGGGGGGTTGTTTGTATTTTTTTGCACAGGTAAAAGAGCTGCATTACTTTGGGGCAATGCCCCACAAAGGCCCTTTTAAGAGATATTGGTAGTTTAGTTTAGGCTAAGGGTTTTTGGGGGGCTTTTTATATTTTGATAGGGACTATTAGATTAGGTGTAATTAGTTTAAATATCTTGCAATTTGTTAATTATTTTCTGTAATTTACGTGGGGGGGGTTTGTACTTAAGTCTAATTTAATTTATTTAATTGACTTAAGCAGCCGCTTGGTATTGGAGGTGCGGTAAGGAGCACGATTTTGCTCTACGCTCACTTCTTGTCTTTTAACGCCGGATTGTAAAACCAACCAGCAATACCAGCGCTGTAGGTAAGTGAGCGGTGAGAAAAAACTGCTCGTTAGCACCGCACAGCTCATAACGCAAAACTCGCAATCTAGTCGTATATTTGAGTTGTATGAGTTTTCTGTATAAGCTGGTTTATTTATTATTTGCATTATCTGCATTTTTATTTAGTAGCACTGGATTTTAAAATACATTCTTTAGTATGCACAAATCCCTTTTTTTTTACTTAATAAAATTTACAGTACATGTTGTAGATGGGTTAGTTATGGCAGACTCGTATGTCTGTGTGGGTACACACAGGTAATTGAAAAGTTGTAGTCAGGAAATAAAAATGGGAAGATCTGGTGGAGGCCCTCCTTTGAATATAATGTTTTAGTGGGAAGATATGTAAAGAAAATAAATTTAATCAGAGGCTGTAACAGCAATAAGTTACAGTTAGGATACCAATGATCTCTCCACCTTCAGGAGATCTGTTGAGTGGAGAATAAAATTTACAAAAACATTTAACACATACATAAACCACACAAGGCATCCATACACACACCTTAAAGGGACAGTCAACCATAGAATTGTTATTGTTTTATAAAGATAGATAATCCCATTTATTACCCCATTCCCCGGTTTTGCATAACCAACACTGTTTATATTAATACACTTTTTACCTCTATGATTACCTTGTATCTAGGAACCTTCCTTCCAGCCCCCTGATCACATGACTGTGACTGTTTTATTAATCTATTGTCTTAAATTTAGCATTTGTATGTGCTAGATCCTTAAATAACGTTCTGTGCCTGAACACTAGTGTTATCTATATAGCCCATGTGCACTTTCTGTCTCTTTGTGTTGAAAAGAGATTTAAAAAGCATGTGATAAGAGCAGCCCTCAAAGGCTTAGAAATTAGCATATGAGCCTACATATGTTTAGTTTAAACTAAGACTACCAAGAGAAAAAAGCAAAATTTGATGATAAAAGTAAATTGGAAAGTCAATTAAAATTAAAAGTCCTATCTGAATAATGAAAGTTTAATTTATACTTGACGGTCCCTTTAAAGGGACATCAGACACAATAGTTTACAACTTGAACATATTTATGTTCACACAAATTTACCCTAAAAGGTGGCAGAAATACAATAAACAGAGAATACCACATATAGGGGCCGATTTATCATATATCTGTCCCGACATGATCCGCTCAGCTGAATCATTCCGACAGACATTGCTAAATGCCGACAGGCATACTCTGTCGGCATTTAGCATGTGCAAGCAGTTCTGGTGAAATGCTTGTGCAATGAAAATCAACCGCTAGCAGGGGATGTCAATCATGCAGATCATGTCCGCTCACACTAGGATAAATCGACCCCCAAAAGAACAGATTACAAGTGGCACACTAACTATTTTGTGCGAGCAATAATCAAGTTTATCGCGGCAGTTTGTTCACTTTGCCGCACAAACTGAAAGTAAATGCTAATTTACGCTATGATTCCGTGACGTCAGAGCTCTGTTAATGTTAAGCGAGGGCAAAAAAGTTGCCACAAAAACACATCAAAAATGCATTTAAAAGTACAGTTACACTCATAATAACACCAGGGCTCAAAATTTCCCAGTAGTTATTGGCGAGTAGAAATTGAATGGTGGCGAGTGAAAGTTACGTAAGTGAATGTTGAGTCTGAAGCAGGGCTGGCTCAAGACATTGTGCTGCCTGGGTCCGAGATCAAAATGACGCCCCCCATACACACACACTTCTACCTATCTAACTCCATTCATAACACTGCAATTAAATTTGTAATATTACTACTGTTAATAATTAATATGACAGTGCCACTTACACACTCAGACAGACTGGGTGAAACAAGTCAGTTGGTTTGTTGATAAAATACGTGAACAACCATGTAGCCACCATGACAACAGAGCATTAGAAAGAAACAAGTACTGTACTTGAGGAAATATTTTTTATTTAGTATTTTTTATTAAAACCAAATAATGCTTTTCCTTAAAGGAATAATTAAAACAAAAATGATACCTTGACTGAGGGCTCTGTATGCTGATGAGTGATGATGCCTGCTGCCTGGCCTGCAAATTTGCAAAATATATCTGATGGTGATGCGTTGTGTGTACTTGAATTTCTTAGTCACTTCTGTCTGATTCTGCAACGGTGTGCTCTCAGGAATGCGACTAGGTAACTGCGCGCATGAGCAGATCCTCTAGTCACACATTATGATGGGTTGCAGAATCTGACAGTAGTACCGTCACCCCCCCCCGCCCACAGAGACTGTGAGACACAGAGTGACAACAAAGGTTAGGAGCAGCGGTCTGCTAGTAATGCCATACTCCACGGTGACATGTTAATGAATCCCAGAATCCCACCCACTAATGGTTTGACTCCAGAGACAGCCAGCCCAGAGACTGCCTTCAATGCCGGCGCTGATCACTCTTAAATCCTAACGTGCAGTGCTACACGGTCTATCACATTTATAGATTGCCGCGCCTGACTGTGACTGTCCTCTCTCTGGCTCTGATTGGATTGACAGGCTCAGCGCGTCAGTGGCATTGAAGGAAGGAAGACCGCCACTCCTAAAGCTAAAGCACTGAAGGCAGACTGCCGCTCGCTCCTATTAAGTCCTAAATGTTCTTAGTTGTACTTTTTGTCGGTTTCACTCTGAATGTCACCTTACCCGGTCCCGGGTCAGTAGTCAGTGGGTGGGATTGGAATGACTGACAGCCAGGCACAACGGGTCACCGCCAGGAGTGGCATTGAAGGCATTCCAATCCCATCCATACTGTCAGAAAAAATGTGCAAAAAGTGTACCTTTAGGGGTACAACAGCTTGTCACTGGGGCAGTACCCTTAAAGGTACACCCGATGTACCCTTTAACAATGGAACAAATTGGTTCCCCTTGCAGATTGTATCTTTCAAAGGCAAATATGTACCTTTGGTGACTAGATTGGACCTCGGTACTATGGTACCATAAAGTACCCTTAAAAATGGTGCAAGTTTGGCCTTTTAAGGGTACTGCCCCAGTGACAAGCCCTTTGTACCTCATGATGGCAAATTTGTACTCAACACCGCATATTAAAATGCTGTTCCATCAAATTTATTGTATAACATTCAAATATGCATTCATTTAATGTGTACTTTTTCGGATTAGGTTTACAATAGCCACACTGCAGTTGTATAAGTTTCGTTAGTGTAGCCAAACAGCAGGTCCTAAGACTGGCACAGGAATTCCTGAAACAACCAGGATAAACAACCAGTTCCAAAAGGAGCTACTCAACATGTTTTATTTCAGTCTGTACTAGACTCTAACAACACCCCCATTTAACTTAGGGTGACATGCCACATATAACATAAATATATAGAAAACATATAGAAACAACATAATAATAAAAATGTAACTCTAACGAAAGGAAGGGGGATTCTGGGGAGTGATAAACGATAAAACTTACAACCATACATTGAATTTGTCACTCTATGCAAAATATATGCAAATTAGTCTCCCAGTACACATTTTGGTGATTAACCTTTTACCATTAGATGGTGCTGTGTTACACATGTCAAGGAACTTTCAACCAATAGATGGTGTTATGGCGTGTTACACAATGTCCATGTATGTGACTGGGGAATGGTTACAATTTTATTTTATTTTTTTAGAAACAGGTTCTTAAACAGCTCTTGTTTATTTTATACAGTTTAAAACGAAAACATTTCTCTGTAATTTTAGTTAATACATTTGCTTTATCTTTAAGAGTTATCATCTTGATGCTCTAAATATAAACATTAAAATGTTAAGAGCTTGTGTGCTATTTAGAACCAGGAACACAGTATCATTGAAGATATGGGTTATTAAAGGGACATAATACTCATATGCTAAATCACTTGAAACTGATGCAGTATAACTGTAAAAAGCTGACATTAAAATATCACCTGAGCATCTCTATGTAAATAAGGAAGATATTTTACCTCACAATTTCCTCAGTTCAGCAGAGTAAGTTCTGTGTAATAAGTTATACTCAGCTGCAGGTAAAAAAAAAATTAAAAAAAATGAAGAAATGAACAGCTGCCAATCAGCAGTGCTGAGGTCCTGTACTCTTTTACTGTGATCTCATGAGATTTCACCTAACTCTCATGAAATTTCATTGTAAACTTTCTTACATTGAATAGGGAAATAACATGCGAGTGCATGAGGCTCATCCCTTCGGCTGTCCCGGGACAGACATACTGATATGCTGCTTAGAAATCCTTTACAATGGGATGTGGCTACTGAGGAGCTTTTGAGGTAAAATATCTTTCTTTTTTACATAGAGATGTTCAGGTGATATTTTCTAGTCAGCTTTTTACAGCTATACTGCATCACTTTCAAGTGTTTAAACATTTGGGTATTATGGCCCTTTAAGTATTTTTTGTTGCTTTGCCCACCTCTTGTATATTACCAATAACAATTGAACATTAATTATTTTGCTGTACAACATGTATGTTGAATTCATTTTTGGTGGCTGCCAGTTATGTGTTCAATTAATAATTGAGGTGCACAACTTATATGAACTTGCAGGGTTTGGCAGCCTTGAACCACCCATCCACCTCAACCTTTTAGTCATACAAGTGATTGTACCTTTTTTGGGGGGATTAAATGGTACAGACATGGACCCTTTGACCATTGGAAACATATCTGTATCTTATTTACTGCTAAATGGTACATATTAGTTCCTTAAGGTGTAATTATAATCCATTGAGGGTACAACCACAGCAGTTGTACTCTAAGTTTTCACAAACAGACCCCAACCGTACCCTTTTATCTGACAGTGCACTGACTACTGACCCGGGGACCGGTTGAAGTGACAGAGTGAGACCGACAACAAGTACAACTAAGAAAATTTAGGACTTAATAGGAGCGAGCGGCAGTCTGCCTTCAGTGATTTAGCTTTAGGAGTGAGCGGCGGTCTTCCTTCCTTCAATGCCACTGACGCGCTGAGCCTGTCAATCCAATCAGAGCCAGAGAGAGGACAGTCACAGTCAGGAGCAGCAATCTATAAATGTGATAGACCGCGTAGCACTGCAGGTTAAGATTTAGGAGTGAGCGGCGCCGGCGGTCTTCCGTTTCATCAATGCCTGTCAATTAATCCCAATCGGATGATACACCCAGAGAGAGATAACAGTCACAGCAGGCTAAGAGCGGCAGTCTGAGTCTGACTAAAAGTGATAGGGGGATATTTATCAAAGGTCTGGTGGACCTGATCCGACAGTGCGGATCAGGTCCGCCAGACCTCGCTGAATGCGGAGAGCAATACACTCTCCATATTCATCATTGCACTAGCAGTTCTTGTGAGCTGCTGGTGCACCGCCGCCCCTGCAGATTTGCAGCCAATCAGCTGCCAGCAGGGAGGTGTCAATCAACCCGATCGTACTTGATTGGGTTGATTTTCGGCAATGTGTGTCCACCTGCTCAGAGCAGGCGGACAGGGTTATGGAACAGCGGTCTTTAGACACGGGTCCTCAAGCTGACTAAAGTGCCGCCCCTGTCAAGTTCCGCCTGGGTCTGTGGGACCCTGTTGGTCCCATGGTTAAGCCGGCCCTGGTCTGAAGTCTGGTGGCATGTTGTAAGTAGCAACGTTGGCACATTGTCAGTGCTGCAATAGGAATGTACATTCTGCAAATACAAACAGCCATTAGTGCTTAGACTGTTATTTCTGAGAGGGTAAACGGGGCAGGCAGAGAGATTAGAGAGGAAAAGTGAAAGTGGAGAAGAAGGAATAGAGAAGACAGAATGGAGAAAAAAGTGAAGAGATATGAGAGAGGGGAAAGAATGTAAACAGAAGATATGGTCTTAGAGAGAAGGGAAAGGGTAAAAAAGAGAGATTGAAGAGAGAAGGGAGTCAAGAAAGATAGTAAAGAGTGAGAAGTGAGCGATGATAATTATTTTAAAAATCTCCAGGTCTGCTATGACCTCCCATGACTGTCAGCACTCTCTCAGTTCAACAATTTCCTATTTATATCCAGCTGGTGTCTTACTTAGAACCCATTGTTGATTTTTCAAATGGCTTTGAACTTATTTTTGTTAATTTATTACTGTACATAGCATTATTTAGTTTTTTATGGTATAAAATAAAAACAATATTACAAAATGTTTCACAATGGCTAAACATATGCCAAGAGGGGGTGAAGTAGTGGGTGAGGGTGGGATTAGCAGTGGTGAGTAACATTTTGTCCTGGCTAGTAGTTTAGGACTAGAAATTTTGAGGCCTGATAACACTATCGGATAAAAATTTATAAAAAAAACACAAATATTGCACAAAAAAATTACAAGGACTCAAAGATATGAGCTCGCAGATGTTAGGGGGAAAAAGGCAGGCAAAAAGCTTTAACATAGATATGCATACATATACATGTATTTATGTGTGTATATATGTATTTATATGTGTATATATGTATTTATATGTGTATTTATGTATTTATATGTGTATATATGTATTTATATGTGTATTTATGTATTTATATGTGTATATATGTATTTATGTGTGTATATATGTATTTATATGTGTATTTATGTATTTATATGTGTATATATGTATTTATATGTTTATATATGTATTTATATGTGTATATATGTGTATATATGTATTTATATGTGTATACATGTATTTATATGTGTATATATGTATTTATGTGTGTATATATGTATTTATATGTGTATTTATGTATTTATATGTGTATATATGTATTTATATGTGTATTTATGTATTTATATGTGTATATATGTATTTATATGTGTATACATGTATTTATATGTGTATACATGTATTTATGTGTGTATATATGTATTTATATGTGTATATATGTATTTATATGTGTATTTATGTATTTATATGTGTATATATGTATTTATATGTGTATTTATGTATTTATATGTGTATATATGTATTTATGTGTGTATATATGTATTTATATGTGTATTTATGTATTTATATGTGTATATATGTATTTATATGTTTATATATGTATTTATATGTGTATATATGTGTATATATGTATTTATATGTGTATACATGTATTTATATGTGTATATATGTATTTATGTGTGTATATATGTATTTATATGTGTATTTATGTATTTATATGTGCATATATGTATTTATATGTGTATTTATGTATTTAGACATATATACACATATAAACACATAAATACATATGTACACACACACACACACACACATATATATATATATATATATATATTATATATAATATATATAATGTAATATTTATATTTAATAAAGTGTTTGACTATGTATTTAATGTAAATATTTCAAATTCCAATGTTCTTCAAATAAGGGAATATGTTCTATGTATTTATAAATAGATATTCCTATATATATCTGTATATGTATACAAGGGGTTTTCAAATTCAGAGCCTCCGCTCTGGCAACATTTACAAGACAGCCCCCCCCCCCATACTAGTTGTTACTTTATTTTTTTCTCTTTAAAGAAAGTTGTAATATTTATTTTTACTTTTCATTTGGGGAGTTTACATCAGATCCTGGGTTATCACACATCTTGCAAGACCCAATTCTGCTCAACCAAAACCTGCCATTTCAGTTTGCCCTTTGTTACGTTTGTGTTTAACGCTAGTTACTGATCAAGACAACACACGCAATGACCCAATGTTGTCTCTGAGCAATTTTGACCTCAGTGCCTTTCTTCCACCTACACCCCGCTGGCTCTTAAAAAAGTTCTATGATTTGCCATAGTCAGCTGCTGAGTGCAGTTTCCATAAGATAGTGTAAAGTGTCACTGCTTGCGCGCCGCCTCTTATGTGCTCCAGGGCCCCCCTGGGGAGGCCAGCCTCACACTTTGAAAACCACTAATCTATACCTATATATAATCTCCTATATATAATCTTCTATATAAATATAAGTTGTTCCAAAAAACATCATATGTATACATAAATATGTATGTATGACTAAATAGAACATATTCTGCTATGTGAAAAACACTGGAATGTGAAAATATTTTCATGCCAGAAAATGTGAGAAAATGTGATTGGTTTGCGAGCGAGTAGGGGTTTCTTTCTTGCTCCATTGAATTCTATGGAGGAATTCATTAACATGGTCGCAATATTCTAACTTTTGCTTTTTGCGTAAAAATCTTACTCTAGCGCAGTTAACAGACACAAGCAGGAGCGATAAATAGCGCCCCACTCGTAATCTAGCTCTAAGTGTTGCTATATTACAAGACTAACAGAAATATACATGTCAACCTTTCATAATTACGTGTCTTCTTTCTTTCCATGTTTTGAAGTAGAAAAAACTGTTGAGGAGAGATCTACAAAGAAAACATACAAAAGGTTGAGTGTCATTGTGTCTTCATTTGATACTCACATGTCGCTTGTCTTTCCATGTTTTGCAGGAGAAAAAAAAAGTTATGAAAGAGAGAGATCTCCAAGACTTTATCTCTCAGGAACTCGCAAGCACCTAGAATTGCAATGTGACAAAACTGACGTCACCAGTTGATACTTACACGCCCCTTCCCTTTCATGTTTCAAATAGACAAAGCTATGAAAGGGATAGAGCTCTAAGACTGCATTCACCACAAACTTATAAGTACCTGCAATGATTAGATAGAGAAGGCCATAATCAGTGTCACTTCTCCAAAAACAATGTGCTTGACATGTACTGACATACGGATTGGCTAAAATGCAAGTGCTCACTCTTACCTAATCATGCAATTGGAAATTACCAAATATGATTATGTTTTCCAGATTCTACAGTAGCCTCTAAGCAAGCAATAACATCCTCTGACATGACAGAGAATCTCTCTCCATCTGGTGATGATGCGCACATACTCTAGAGAAAAATGACAGGCCACACTCATTGAATGCCACTTTCCTGACATTGGAAATTACTTAAAAAACGTTTGTCAACCAGGTGCAACTGTCAAATATCAACCCTTGTAATTACAACAGTCCTAGACATCATAAAAATACTGATGTGTGTGTGTGGAGGACACTAACACTTTCTTTGCAAAATATATGCTGCAAGAAATCATGCCATCAAATCCATTGCTTGGATTTTCATCACCCCAGTCTGGCTCTTATTTTTAATGCTATACAGCATGAGATACAGTCGATTTGGAGAGAAATTAAATGAAAAAAATGGAACAATATGCACTTCTATAATCAGTGGGCCCTGTAAGTGCAGTGCAAATTACCTTAGGAGACAAGCAGTGTTTCCATGCACCATTCCCAGCTCACAGAAACTTCTAGGTAGCAAAGCATCAGCCTACACTGGATCTTGTGAGTCATAGAAAGAAAACAAACTTATATACTATATTAGTGTGTAAATGTAAAATATTTACATGTATGTATGACCTATGCAGTCCATGTGTGGATCCAGCATAAGGGCAATGATAACACAAGATTATATTTGATCATTATTATGTTATCTACAGTATATGTTTACGATATGTTTATTTATTTATTTTTTTTAAATGTTTTGGCACAAATGTCATCAGTTTGTTTGTGGTTTATAACAAACATTTCCCTATGGGTTTTTTTGTTAAATTATGTGACAATTACTGTTCTGATTGTGCTATTCAATACAAGAGATCAAAAGAAATTAAAAATAATATTTTGCCTAACATATACCTAATGTGTGTTGTTTTATCAGATATCATCTTCTAGTATGCACATTGCACATGCTGATATTAACTTATAGATAGGGGTGGGTATAAGCACCTAACATATAATCTTAAAGGGACAATACACATATTGTAATTATTCTGCATTCTTTTTGTGTTGTTATACAATAACATAACAGCCAAGTATAAACATTTAAAAAAAAACAGACTTTAAGGGACAGTCTAGTCAAAATAAAACTTTCATGATTCAAATAAGGCATGCAATTTTAAACAACATTCCAATTTACTTTTATCATCAAATTTGCTTTGTTCTCTTGAAATTCTTTGTTGAAAGCTAAACTTAGGTAGGCTCATATGCTAATTTCTAAGCCCTTGAAGGCCGCCACTTATCTCAGTGCATTTTGACATTTTTTCACAACTTCACAGCGCTAGTTCCTGTGTGCCATATAGATAACATTATGTTTAATTCCATGGAGTTATTTATAAGCCAGCACTGATTGGCTTAAATGCAAGTCTGTCGAAAGAACTGAAGTAAAGGGGCATCTGCAGAGGCTTAGGTACAAAGTAATCAAAGAGGTAAAAAGTGTATCATATTAACTGTGTTGTTTATGCAAACCTGGGGAACGGGTACTAAAGAGATTATCTTTTTAAACAATACAAATTCTGGATTAGACTGTCACTTTGTTTGCTCCAATAGTTTTTCAAAAGCCAAGCTTAGCTACAGTGATAATAGTTATTATAAAGTGTATTGTTTTGCTGTTGTTATCAGTTAAAGGCAATTAGGGAAAGATATGTAGCATTTTTAACCTTGAAAAGTCTGTATTCTGTGTTATGAGAAGCAGAAATGTTTATGCTTTTTAGAGCTAATATCAATGAAAAAGGGGGTCAATTATATAATGAATGATGATGTTGTATTAAATTACTGTGCATAAATTAACATATATTATAATTTCACATTTTTTTCTGTCATATTAGTTACAAATGGGGCTGTCATGAACATATCAATAATATGATGCATATGAAATATACACATAATTTCAATGCTAAAAGGTGTTATCTACCTTAGAAGAACTCACGCATGTTATTGTTTCAAACCCTAATGCTACTGGAATTTCCCTCCGCCAACCAAGTGGATTTGGCTCCTCCTCCACAACCCTTTTAATTGTGTATTCCCCAAAAGACCATTGTGCTACTGGAACCAACTAGAATAGGATTGTCCAGCAAGGTCCTGCAGCCATATCCTGCATCACCTAAGGGAAGGGACAAGCAATGCGAGGCCAGATCATAGAGGAAGGGTTGAAGTGATTTGTTGGACAAAAGCAGGCAGTCCACAGACAGCACCTTGGATGCAAATAGCAATCATTGGTTGATTCCCATTTGTGAGCATTAGACCATGTGTATGTAACTTGGCAAGCCTGGATAGGAGGTTGTTTGGCAACATGCATGATATATAGTATGCAGGTGATGAAGCAAAGAAAGTGAAATGTGTGAAAATAGTGAGTCGTCGCGTGGAGTGCAGGTCTTAGTGTGCTCAGATATGTGAGAATTTGTGAAACAAAAGTGTTGAGTATGGTTTGTTTTAATTAATGAGAGGCCTCATGTATGAGGTGAATTACGCAGTCACCATTCTTCATTGAATTCTCCATTATCAAATCTGTCAAAGAGATATGTAGAGTAGTGAATACTTCCAGTGATTGCTGCATTGATACTCATGCTCATGAAATGATTGCAAACACTTTGCACATTCATAGAATATAAATACTTATAGTTCCTGTGTATGGTCTCTTGATCTTGGGCTGGACTGATTGCCCCATGGGTGCTAGGACATTGGATGATCGTCCCTTTTGGTAGAATCCACTAATTTTGTGTCAACATTTCTTTTTGCTGTCATGCATCATAAGGGCGACTTTTCCACTATCTGCTTGCATTTGATCTGAACTTTTTAATTAGGAAATGGTGTTTCTGTTTGAATTGTGATGACTTCAATCTTGAAGAACATGTATCAGGAGCCATTAAACAGGATCGGAAAGATTATAATCAACTCCTATGTTTGGTTTTGTTCTCACCATAATTACAACAAAATGTAAATGTACATGTGTGTAATGCGTGTGACTATCAGCAGTGCACTATGAGTAGCCTTGATGTCTGAGCATTCTGAAAAAGAAAGTATAAAAAAATAGGGTGTCACAATTGTATATTATCTGCAAATGGAAATTTTTTAAAGGGGTATAAAACAGGCTGTTTTATTGTTATAATTAAAAGAAATCATTGTAATATGTATTATACATCACTTTAAAAGGATTTTACCTTTTATTACTTTTTAACTTAAAGGGATACTAAACCCATTTTTTTTCTTTCATTAATCAGATAGAGCATGCATTTTTAAGCAACTTTCTCATTTACTCCTATTACCAAATTTTCTTAATCTCTTGATATCTTTATTTAAAAAGCAGGAAGCAGAACCTGGGTTATGCTTGCTTATTGGTGGCTAAATGTAGCCACCAATAAGCAAGAGTTATCTATGGTGCTAAACTTAAAATGTGCTGGCTCCTAAACTTTACATTCCTGCTTTTAAATAAAGATAGCAAGAAAACGAAGAAAGATTGGTAATAGTAAATTAGAAAGTTGTTTAAAATTGCATGCTCTATCAGAATCATGAAATAAAAAATTTGGGTTTAGTATCCCTTTAATTTGTGAAGGGTCCATTACAAGAGAGCTGT
This sequence comes from Bombina bombina, assembly GCF_027579735.1. Classification (NCBI taxonomy): domain Eukaryota; kingdom Metazoa; phylum Chordata; class Amphibia; order Anura; family Bombinatoridae; genus Bombina; species Bombina bombina. The sequence continues at coordinate 1,130,827,715 of NC_069501.1, forward strand.
GGCTCTAAAGAAAGGCAAATTAGTCATTTTCCCTTTGAAGTGTTACTAGGAAACACCAATCTGCTAGTTTCAATTAATTTATTACCAATGTTCAGTATAGGACTTTTGCTGCAAAAATCATGTGAACATGGAGCCTAAGCTCTGTAAGCTGTATCTAGTTGTGGGCATGGCTATACTGAGAATTTCTAAGTGCTCATTTAGCAAGAACAAGTCAATTGCTGTTTTATAACACAATCTTTTTATGTTTACTTTGATTGATATTTTTCTCTACTAAAGAAGCACTGTTATATATCCCTTTAAAGACGGTGTGGATAAGACACCCAATTTCAAGTTGCTTTATCATGCTGGCTGAGATTTTATTGTAGCCCGCAGCTTACTGTTTAATGGCCAAGGATAGTTTGCTGCTCCCAACGCTCCCGACACCTTTTATTTGGGAATTTACCTGCTCATACTCTTCCCATGGATGCCGTGTGCTCAGCCTTTTGGGATATCTTTTGGGGACTTATATATTGACAGTTACAATGATAGTGCTGGTAAAGGAAAGAAATGTCTCTGGACCCACAGGGAAGGGGAACACACAATCCAGTGGTGTATGCATTCACCACTGGATTGTGTGTTCCCCTTCTGTTTTAACAACAATTGGAAAATAAAGTCTGCTACTGTTTTTAACCTGTGGGTCCAGAGACATTTCTTTCCTTTACTGTTACTTTCTTGCGAGCGAGGAGGAGCTCGCTATCTGGATCTGCAAGGTACTCTGAGTGACAGCCTATGAAAGCTTACCTACGAAGCACGTCACAGCGTTACAGCGCAACATATGGAAACCGGCTTTTTCTTGGAAGCAGCGTCCGCGAACTGTGGAGGTGTAGTGAAGATTCAGAATTTCACCCATCGGTATCGGTAAGACCTCACGCCTGAGAGCGATTGAATAGAGGCATCCGGTGTGAAGTGGTGAGTGCCCTGCTAACAGGGCTGTTATCGTTTAACACTACACTGAAGCTGCATTATTTTTGTATAAGGATCTGTTTGCTGGGTTATTCGCCATATTTGCTGATCTCTATTAGAAGATTAAGTGCTTTCTTCAGTCCGCTAATTTGGCTGTATACGTAGCAAAGCATATGTGTTTATATGTGACAATGATAGTGCTGTCATTTTTGCATATGAATCTGTGGGAAAACACAAAACAAACTCTTTATTTAAAAAGTTACTGAACAGTTATGGCAAAAATGTCTTAAATAGAATTAGTTTCTGTTAAACCAGCAGATGGAATTTTTCCTTTTGCTATGATCTTTACCACCTGCAAATATGTTTCAGACAGTAATGTAAATGTTTAACAGCAGCTTCAAAATATCTGTGATGGATACTGATTACTCGTCAGCATTCTTTCCAGGGTGTGGGAGAATCAGAACCAGAATTCACTATTAAACAAAAACATTGGTTTAACTAGTATTTACAGAAGATTACATTTGATGACATGTGTGTTCATTAGCTTGCTATAATAGTATGACTGTATCACAGTTTGAAAATATTTGTAATACGTCAAACAAAATCAAAGAATTACTTTCTTGAGTTTTCCTGAAATTATTCAGAGTAAAGATTAGATAAAAAAAAATATTTTTCAAGTGTAGCAGTTGATATTCAAATTGATGTAATGTGCCATCATTCATAGCACAGCACAATACAGATTAATAATTATTAATTAAATGGATAGGAAAGTCAAAATTAAACTTGCATGAATCAGATAGAGCAGGTCATTTTAAGACAATTTTAAATTAATTTCTATTTTCAAATGTGCTTCGTTCTCTTGTTATCCCTTGTTGAAAAAGAATATGCAGATATCCTACACTAGTGGGAGCTAGTTGCTGATTGGTCCCTGCATACATCTGTCTCTTGTGATTAGCTAACTAGGACCTAGATTTGGAGTTTGGCGTTAGCCGTGAAAACCAGCGTTAGAGGCTCCTAACGCTGGTTTTAGGCTACCGCCGGTATTTGGAGTCACTCAAAATAGGGTCTAACGCTCACTTTTCAGCCGCGACTTTTCCATACCGCAGATCCCCTTACGTCAATTGCGTACCTACCTATGTACCCCTAAACCGAGGTCCCCCCACATCGCCGACACTTGAATAAAAATTTTAACCCCTAATCTGCCGACCGCCACCTACGTTATCCTTATGTACCCCTAATCTGCTCCCCCTAACACCGCTGACCCCTGTATTATATTTATTAACCCCTAATCTGCCCCCCACAACGTCGCCGCCACCTGCCTACACTAATTAACCCCTAATCTGCCGACCGCAAAGCGCCGCCACCTACGTTATCCTTATGTACCCCTAATCTGCTGCCCCTAACACCGCCGACCCCTGTATTATATTTATTAACCCCTAATCTGCCCCCCTCAACGTCGCGTCCACCTGCCTACACTTATTAACCCCTAATCTGCTGAGCGGACCTGAGCGCTACTATAATAAAGTTATTAACCCCTAATCCGCCTCACTAACCCTATAATAAATAGTATTAACCCCTAATCTGCCCTCCCTAACATCGCCGACACCTAACTTCAATTATTAACCCCTAATCTGCCGACCGGAGCTCACCGCTATTCTAATAAATGGATTAACCCCTAAAGCTAAGTCTAACCCTAACACTAACACCCCCCTAACTTAAATATAATTTTATTCTTACGAAATAAATTAACTCTTATTAAATAAATTATTCCTATTTAAAGCTAAATACTTACCTGTAAAATAAATCCTAATATAGCTACAATATAAATTATAATTACATTGTAGCTATTTTAGGATTAATATTTATTTTACAGGCAACTTTGTAATTATTTTAACCAGGTACAATAGCTATTAAATAGTTAAGAACTATTTAATAGTTACCTAGTTAAAATAATTACAAAATTACCTGTAAAATAAATCCTAACCTAAGTTACAATTAAACCTAACACTATACTATCATTAAATTAATTAAATAAAATACATACAATTACCTACAATTAAACCTAACACTACACTATCAATAAATTAATTAAATACAATACCTACAAATGACTACAATTAAATAAACTAACTAAAGTACAAAAAATAAAAAAGAACTAAGTTACAAAAAATAAAAAAATATCTACAAACATAAGAAAAATATTACAACAATTTTAAACTAATTACACTTACTCTAAGCCCCCTAATAAAACAACAAAGCCCCCCAAAATAAAAAATGCCCTACCCTATTCTAAATTACTAAAGTTAAAAGCTCTTTTACCTTACCAGCCCTGAACAGGGCCCTTTGCGGGGCATGCCCCAAGAAGTTCAGCTCTTTTGCCTGTAAAAAAAAACATACAATACCCCCCCCCAACATTACAACCCACCACCCACATACCCCTAATCTAACCCAAACCCCCCTTAAATAAACCGAACACTAAGCCCCTGAAGATCTTCCTACCATGTCTTCACCACACCAGGTATCACCGATCCGTCCTGGCTCCCAAATCTTCATCCAACCCAAGCGGGGGTTGGCGATCCATCATCCGGTGGCTGAAGAGGTCCAGAAGAGGCTCCAAAGTCTTCATCCTATCCGGGAAGAAGAGGCGATCCGGACCGGCAACCATCTTGATCCAAGCGGCATCTTCTATCTTCATCCGATGACGACCGGCTCCATCCTGAAGACCTCCACCGCGGACCCATCTTCTTCCGGCGACGTCCAACTGCAGAATGACGGTTCCTTTAAGGGACGTCATCCAAGATGGCGTCCCTCGAATTCCGATTGGCTGATAGGATTCTATCAGCCAATCGGAATTAAGGTAGGACTATTCTGATTGGCTGATGGAATCGGAACAGCCAATAGAATGCAGCGAGCTCAATCTGATTGGCTGATTGGATCAGCCAATAGGATTGAACTTGATTCTGATTGGCTGATTCCATCAGCCAATCAGAATATTCCTACCTTAATTCCGATTGGCTGATAGAATCCTATCAGCCAATCGGAATTCAAGGGACGCCATCTTGGATGACGTCCCTTAAAGGAACCGTCATTCTGCAGTTGGACGTCGCCGGAAGAAGATGGGTCTGCGGTGGAGGTCTTCAGGATGGAGCCGGTCGTCATCGGATGAAGATAGAAGATGCCGCTTGGATCAAGATGGTTGCCGGTCCGGATCGCCTATTCTTCCCGGATAGGATGAAGACTTTGGAGCCTCTTCTAGACCTCTTCAGCCACTGGATGATGGATCGCCAACCCCCGCTTGGGTTGGATGAAGATTTTGGAGCCAGGACGGATCGGTGATACCTGGTGAGGTGAAGACAAGGTAGGAAGATCTTCAGGGGCTTAGTGTTAGGTTTATTTAAGGGGGGTTTGGGTTAGATTAGGGGTATGTGGGTGGTGGGTTGTAATGTTGGGGGGGGGGTATTGTATGGTTTTTTTTACAGGCAAAAGAGCTGAACTTCTTGGGGCATGCCCCGCAAAGGGCCCTGTTCAGGGCTGGTAAGGTAAAAGAGCTTTTAACTTTAGTAATTTAGAATAGGGTAGGGCATTTTTTATTTTGTGGGGCTTTGTTGTTTTATTAGGGGGCTTAGAGTAGGTGTAATTAGTTTAAAATTGTTGTAATATTTTTCTTATGTTTGTAGATATTTTTTTATTTTTTGTAACTTAGTTCTTTTTATTTTTTTTACTTTAGTTAGTTTATTTAATTGTAGTTATTTGTAGGTATTGTATTTAATTAATTTATTGATAGTGTAGTGTTAGGTTTAATTGTAGGTAATTGTATGTATTTTATTTAATTAATTTAATGATAGTATAGTGTTAGGTTTAATTGTAACTTAGGTTAGGATTTATTTTACAGGTAATTTTGTAATTATTTTAACTAGGTAACTATTAAATAGTTCTTAACTATTTAATAGCTATTGTACCTGGTTAAAATAATTACAAAGTTGCCTGTAAAATAAATATTAATCCTAAAATAGCTACAATGTAATTATAATTTATATTGTAGCTATATTAGGATTTATTTTACAGGTAAGTATTTAGCTTTAAATAGGAATAATTTATTTAATAAGAGTTAATTTATTTCGTAAGAATAAAATTATATTTAAGTTAGGGGGGTGTTAGTGTTAGGGTTAGACTTAGCTTTAGGGGTTAATCCATTTATTAGAATAGCGGTGAGCTCCGGTCGGCAGATTAGGGGTTAATAATTGAAGTTAGGTGTCGGCGATGTTAGGGAGGGCAGATTAGGGGTTAATACTATTTATTATAGGGTTAGTGAGGCGGATTAGGGGTTAATAACTTTATTATAGTAGCGCTCAGGTCCGCTCAGCAGATTAGGGGTTAATAAGTGTAGGCAGGTGGACGCGACGTTGAGGGGGGCAGATTAGGGGTTAATAAATATAATACAGGGGTCGGCGGTGTTAGGGGCAGCAGATTAGGGGTACATAAGGATAACGTAGGTGGCGGCGCTTTGCGGTCGGCAGATTAGGGGTTAATTATTGTAGGCAGGTGGCGGCGACGTTGTGGGGGGCAGATTAGGGGTTAATAAATATAATACAGGGGTCAGCGGTGTTAGGGGGAGCAGATTAGGGGTACATAAGGATAACGTAGGTGGCGGTCGGCAGATTAGGGGTTAAAATTTTTATTCAAGTGTCGGCGATGTGGGGGGACCTCGGTTTAGGGGTACATAGGTAGGTACGCAATTGACGTAAGGGGATCTGCGGTATGGAAAAGTCGCGGCTGAAAAGTGAGCGTTAGACCCTATTTTGAGTGACTCCAAATACTGGCGTTAGCCGTGAAAACCAGCGTTAGAGGCTCCTAACGCTGGTTTTCACGGCTAACGCCAAACTCCAAATCTAGGTCCTAGTTAGCTAATCACAAGAGACAGATGTATGCAGGGACCAATCAGCAACTAGCTCCCACTAGTGTAGGATATCTGCATATTCTTTTTCAACAAGGGATAACAAGAGAACGAAGCACATTTGAAAATAGAAATTAATTTAAAATTGTCTTAAAATGACCTGCTCTATCTGATTCATGCAAGTTTAATTTTGACTTTCCTATCCATTTAATTAATAATTATTAATCTGTATTGTGCTGTGCTATGAATGATGGCACATTACATCAATTTGAATATCAACTGCTACACTTGAAAAATATTTTTTTTTATCTAATCTTTACTCTGAATAATTTCAGGAAAACTCAAGAAAGTAATTCTTTGATTTTGTTTGACGTATTACAAATATTTTCAAACTGTGATACAGTCATACTATTATAGCAAGCTAATGAACACACATGTCATCAAATGTAATCTTCTGTAAATACTAGTTAAACCAATGTTTTTGTTTAATAGTGAATTCTGGTTCTGATTCTCCCACACCCTGGAAAGAATGCTGACGAGTAATCAGTATCCATCACAGATATTTTGAAGCTGCTGTTAAACATTTACATTACTGTCTGAAACATATTTGCAGGTGGTAAAGATCATAGCAAAAGGAAAAATTCCATCTGCTGGTTTAACAGAAACTAATTCTATTTAAGACATTTTTGCCATAACTGTTCAGTAACTTTTTAAATAAAGAGTTTGTTTTGTGTTTTCCCACAGATTCATATGCAAAAATGACAGCACTATCATTGTCACATATAAACACATATGCTTTGCTACGTATACAGCCAAATTAGCGGACTGAAGAAAGCACTTAATCTTCTAATAGAGATCAGCAAATATGGCGAATAACCCAGCAAACAGATCCTTATACAAAAATAATGCAGCTTCAGTGTAGTGTTTAAACGATAACAGCCCTGTTAGCAGGGCACTCACCACTTCACACCGGATGCCTCTATTCAATCGCTCTCAGGCGTGAGGTCCTTACCGATACCGATGGGTGAAATTCTGAATCTTCACTACACCTCCACAGTTCGCGGACGCTGCTTCCAAGAAAAAGCCGGTTTCCATATGTTGCGCTGTAACGCTGTGACGTGCTTCGTAGGTAAGCTTCATAGGCTGTCACTCAGAGTACCTTGCAGATCCAGATAGCGAGCTCCTCCTCGCTCGCAAGAAAGTAACAGTAAAGGAAAGAAATGTCCTCTGGACCCACAGGTTAAAAACAGTAGCAGACTTTATTTATCCAATTGTTGTTAAAAACAGAAGGGGAACACACAATCCAGTGGATGAATGCATACACCACTGGATTGTGTGTTCCCCTTCCCTGTGGGTTCCAGAGACATTTCTTTCCTTTACCAGCACTATCATTGTAACTGTCAATATATAAGTCCCCAAAAGATATCCCAAAAGGCTGAGCACACGGCATCCATGGGAAGAGTATGAGCAGGTAAATTCCCAAATAAAAGGTGTCGGGAGCGTTGGGAGCAGCAAACATATCCTTGGCCATTAAACAGTAAGCTGCGGGCTACAATAAAATCTCAGCCAGCATGATAAAGCAACTTGAAATTGGGTGTCTTATCCACACCGTCTTTAAAGGGATATATAACAGTGCTTCTTTAGTAGAGAAAAATATCAATCAAAGTAAACATAAAAAAGATTGTGTTATAAAACAGCAATTGACTTGTTCTTGCTAAATGAGCACTTAGAAATTCTCAGTATAGCCATGCCACAACTAGATCAGCTTACAGAGCTTAGGCTCCATGTTCACATGATTTTTGCAGCAAAAGTCCTATACTGAACATTGGTAATAAATTAATTGAAACTAGCAGATTGGTGTTTCCTAGTAACACTTCAAAGGGAAAATGACTAATTTGCCTTTCTTTAGAGCCACAGCTCTCTTGTAATGGACCCTTCACAAATTAAAGGGATACTAAACCCAAATTTTTTATTTCATGATTCTGATAGAGCATGCAATTTTTAAACAACTTTCTAATTTACTATTACCAATCTTTCTTCGTTTTCTTGCTATCTTTATTTAAAAGCAGGAATGTAAAGTTTAGGAGCCAGCACATTTTAAGTTTAGCACCATAGATAACTCTTGCTTATTGGTGGCTACATTTAGCCACCAATAAGCAAGCATAACCCAGGTTCTGCTTCCTGCTTTTTAAATAAAGATATCAAGAGATTAAGAAAATTTGGTAATAGGAGTAAATGAGAAAGTTGCTTAAAAATGCATGCTCTATCTGATTAATGAAAGAAAAAAAATGGGTTTAGTATCCCTTTAAGTTAAAAAGTAATAAAAGGTAAAATCCTTTTAAAGTGATGTATAATACATATTACAATGATTTCTTTTAATTATAACAATAAAACAGCCTGTTTTTATACCCCTTTAAAAAAATTTCCATTTGCAGATAATATACAATTGTGACACCCTATTTTTTTATACTTTCTTTTTCAGAATGCTCAGACATCAAGGCTACTCATAGTGCACTGCTGATAGTCACACGCATTACACACATGTACATTTACATTTTGTTGTAATTATGGTGAGAACAAAACCAAACATAGGAGTTGATTATAATCTTTCCGATCCTGTTTAATGGCTCCTGATACATGTTCTTCAAGATTGAAGTCATCACAATTCAAACAGAAACACCATTTCCTAATTAAAAAGTTCAGATCAAATGCAAGCAGATAGTGGAAAAGTCGCCCTTATGATGCATGACAGCAAAAAGAAATGTTGACACAAAATTAGTGGATTCTACCAAAAGGGACGATCATCCAATGTCCTAGCACCCATGGGCAATCAGTCCAGCCCAAGATCAAGAGACCATACACAGGAAACTATAAGTATTTATATTCTATGAATGTGCAAAGTGTTTGCAATCATTTCATGAGCATGAGTATCAATGCAGCAATCACTGGAAGTATTCACTACTCTACATATCTCTTTGACAGATTTGATAATGGAGAATTCAATGAAGAATGGTGACTGCGTAATTCACCTCATACATGAGGCCTCTCATTAATTAAAACAAACCATACTCAACACTTTTGTTTCACAAATTCTCACATATCTGAGCACACTAAGACCTGCACTCCACGCGACGACTCACTATTTTCACACATTTCACTTTCTTTGCTTCATCACCTGCATACTATATATCATGCATGTTGCCAAACAACCTCCTATCCCAGGCTTGCCAAGTTACATACACATGGTCTAATGCTCACAAATGGGAATCAACCAATGATTGCTATTTGCATCCAAGGTGCTGTCTGTGGACTGCCTGCTTTTGTCCAACAAATCACTTCAACCCTTCCTCTATGATCTGGCCCTCGCATTGCTTGTCCCTTCCCTTAGGTGATGCAGGATATGGCTGCAGGACCTTGCTGGACAATCCTATTCTAGTTGGTTCCAGTAGCACAATGGTCTTTTGGGGAATACACAATTAAAAGGGTTGTGGAGGAGGAGCCAAATCCACTTGGTTGGCGGAGGGAAATTCCAGTAGCATTAGGGTTTGAAACAATAACATGCGTGAGTTCTTCTAAGGTAGATAACACCTTTTAGCATTGAAATTATGTGTATATTTCATATGCATCATATTATTGATAGCTTCATGGGTCCCTGTGCATTACAGCCCCAATTGTGTAACTAATGTTAAAGGGACAGAAAAAAATGTGAAATTATAATATATGTTAATTTATGCACAGTAATTTAATACAACATCATCATTCATTATATAATTGACCCCCTTTTTCATTGATATTAGCTCTAAAAAGCATAAACATTTCTGCTTCTCATAACACAGAATACAGACTTTTCAAGGTTAAAAATGCTACATATCTTTCCCTAATTGCCTTTAACTGATAACAACAGCAAAACAATACACTTTATAATAACTATTATCACTGTAGCTAAGCTTGGCTTTTGAAAAAACTATTGGAGCAAACAAAGTGACAGTCTAATCCAGAATTTGTATTGTTTAAAAAGATAATCTCTTTAGTACCCGTTCCCCAGGTTTGCATAAACAACACAGTTAATATGATACACTTTTTACCTCTTTGATTACTTTGTACCTAAGCCTCTGCAGATGCCCCTTTACTTCAGTTCTTTCGACAGACTTGCATTTAAGCCAATCAGTGCTGGCTTATAAATAACTCCATGGAATTAAACATAATGTTATCTATATGGCACACAGGAACTAGCGCTGTGAAGTTGTGAAAAAATGTCAAAATGCACTGAGATAAGTGGCGGCCTTCAAGGGCTTAGAAATTAGCATATGAGCCTACCTAAGTTTAGCTTTCAACAAAGAATTTCAAGAGAACAAAGCAAATTTGATGATAAAAGTAAATTGGAATGTTGTTTAAAATTGCATGCCTTATTTGAATCATGAAAGTTTTATTTTGACTAGACTGTCCCTTAAAGTCTGTTTTTTTTTAAATGTTTATACTTGGCTGTTATGTTATTGTATAACAACACAAAAAGAATGCAGAATAATTACAATATGTGTATTGTCCCTTTAAGATTATATGTTAGGTGCTTATACCCACCCCTATCTATAAGTTAATATCAGCATGTGCAATGTGCATACTAGAAGATGATATCTGATAAAACAACACACATTAGGTATATGTTAGGCAAAATATTATTTTTAATTTCTTTTGATCTCTTGTATTGAATAGCACAATCAGAACAGTAATTGTCACATAATTTAACAAAAAAACCCATAGGGAAATGTTTGTTATAAACCACAAACAAACTGATGACATTTGTGCCAAACATTTAAAAAAAATAAATAAATAAACATATCGTAAACATATACTGTAGATAACATAATAATGATCAAATATAATCTTGTGTTATCATTGCCCTTATGCTGGATCCACACATGGACTGCATAGGTCATACATACATGTAAATATATTTACATTTACACACTAATATAGTATATAAGTTTGTTTTCTTTCTATGACTCACAAGATCCAGTGTAGGCTGATGCTTTGCTACCTAGAAGTTTCTGTGAGCTGGGAATGGTGCATGGAAACACTGCTTGTCTCCTAAGGTAATTTGCACTGCACTTACAGGGCCCACTGATTATAGAAGTGCATATTGTTCCATTTTTTTCATTTAATTTCTCTCCAAATCGACTGTATCTCATGCTGTATAGCATTAAAAATAAGAGCCAGACTGGGGTGATGAAAATCCAAGCAATGGATTTGATGGCATGATTTCTTGCAGCATATATTTTGCAAAGAAAGTGTTAGTGTCCTCCACACACACACATCAGTATTTTTATGATGTCTAGGACTGTTGTAATTACAAGGGTTGATATTTGACAGTTGCACCTGGTTGACAAACGTTTTTTAAGTAATTTCCAATGTCAGGAAAGTGGCATTCAATGAGTGTGGCCTGTCATTTTTCTCTAGAGTATGTGCGCATCATCACCAGATGGAGAGAGATTCTCTGTCATGTCAGAGGATGTTATTGCTTGCTTAGAGGCTACTGTAGAATCTGGAAAACATAATCATATTTGGTAATTTCCAATTGCATGATTAGGTAAGAGTGAGCACTTGCATTTTAGCCAATCCGTATGTCAGTACATGTCAAGCACATTGTTTTTGGAGAAGTGACACTGATTATGGCCTTCTCTATCTAATCATTGCAGGTACTTATAAGTTTGTGGTGAATGCAGTCTTAGAGCTCTATCCCTTTCATAGCTTTGTCTATTTGAAACATGGAAAGGGAAGGGGCGTGTAAGTATCAACTGGTGACGTCAGTTTTGTCACATTGCAATTCTAGGTGCTTGCGAGTTCCTGAGAGATAAAGTCTTGGAGATCTCTCTCTTTCATAACTTTTTTTTTCTCCTGCAAAACATGGAAAGACAAGCGACATGTGAGTATCAAATGAAGACACAATGACACTCAACCTTTTGTATGTTTTCTTTGTAGATCTCTCCTCAACAGTTTTTTCTACTTCAAAACATGGAAAGAAAGAAGACACGTAATTATGAAAGGTTGACATGTATATTTCTGTTAGTCTTGTAATATAGCAACACTTAGAGCTAGATTACGAGTGGGGCGCTATTTATCGCTCCTGCTTGTGTCTGTTAACTGCGCTAGAGTAAGATTTTTACGCAAAAAGCAAAAGTTAGAATATTGCGACCATGTTAATGAATTCCTCCATAGAATTCAATGGAGCAAGAAAGAAACCCCTACTCGCTCGCAAACCAATCACATTTTCTCACATTTTCTGGCATGAAAATATTTTCACATTCCAGTGTTTTTCACATAGCAGAATATGTTCTATTTAGTCATACATACATATTTATGTATACATATGATGTTTTTTGGAACAACTTATATTTATATAGAAGATTATATATAGGAGATTATATATAGGTATAGATTAGTGGTTTTCAAAGTGTGAGGCTGGCCTCCCCAGGGGGGCCCTGGAGCACATAAGAGGCGGCGCGCAAGCAGTGACACTTTACACTATCTTATGGAAACTGCACTCAGCAGCTGACTATGGCAAATCATAGAACTTTTTTAAGAGCCAGCGGGGTGTAGGTGGAAGAAAGGCACTGAGGTCAAAATTGCTCAGAGACAACATTGGGTCATTGCGTGTGTTGTCTTGATCAGTAACTAGCGTTAAACACAAACGTAACAAAGGGCAAACTGAAATGGCAGGTTTTGGTTGAGCAGAATTGGGTCTTGCAAGATGTGTGATAACCCAGGATCTGATGTAAACTCCCCAAATGAAAAGTAAAAATAAATATTACAACTTTCTTTAAAGAGAAAAAAATAAAGTAACAACTAGTATGGGGGGGGGGGGCTGTCTTGTAAATGTTGCCAGAGCGGAGGCTCTGAATTTGAAAACCCCTTGTATACATATACAGATATATATAGGAATATCTATTTATAAATACATAGAACATATTCCCTTATTTGAAGAACATTGGAATTTGAAATATTTACATTAAATACATAGTCAAACACTTTATTAAATATAAATATTACATTATATATATTATATATAATATATATATATATATATATATATATGTGTGTGTGTGTGTGTGTGTGTACATATGTATTTATGTGTTTATATGTGTATATATGTCTAAATACATAAATACACATATAAATACATATATGCACATATAAATACATAAATACACATATAAATACATATATACACACATAAATACATATATACACATATAAATACATGTATACACATATAAATACATATATACACATATATACACATATAAATACATATATAAACATATAAATACATATATACACATATAAATACATAAATACACATATAAATACATATATACACACATAAATACATATATACACATATAAATACATAAATACACATATAAATACATATATACACATATAAATACATAAATACACATATAAATACATATATACACATATAAATACATATATACACACATAAATACATGTATACACATATAAATACATGTATACACATATAAATACATATATACACATATAAATACATAAATACACATATAAATACATATATACACATATAAATACATAAATACACATATAAATACATATATACACACATAAATACATATATACACATATAAATACATGTATACACATATAAATACATATATACACATATATACACATATAAATACATATATAAACATATAAATACATATATACACATATAAATACATAAATACACATATAAATACATATATACACACATAAATACATATATACACATATAAATACATAAATACACATATAAATACATATATACACATATAAATACATAAATACACATATAAATACATATATACACATATAAATACATATATACACACATAAATACATGTATATGTATGCATATCTATGTTAAAGCTTTTTGCCTGCCTTTTTCCCCCTAACATCTGCGAGCTCATATCTTTGAGTCCTTGTAATTTTTTTGTGCAATATTTGTGTTTTTTTTATAAATTTTTATCCGATAGTGTTATCAGGCCTCAAAATTTCTAGTCCTAAACTACTAGCCAGGACAAAATGTTACTCACCACTGCTAATCCCACCCTCACCCACTACTTCACCCCCTCTTGGCATATGTTTAGCCATTGTGAAACATTTTGTAATATTGTTTTTATTTTATACCATAAAAAACTAAATAATGCTATGTACAGTAATAAATTAACAAAAATAAGTTCAAAGCCATTTGAAAAATCAACAATGGGTTCTAAGTAAGACACCAGCTGGATATAAATAGGAAATTGTTGAACTGAGAGAGTGCTGACAGTCATGGGAGGTCATAGCAGACCTGGAGATTTTTATAAATAATTATCATCGCTCACTTCTCACTCTTTACTATCTTTCTTGACTCCCTTCTCTCTTCAATCTCTCTTTTTTACCCTTTCCCTTCTCTCTAAGACCATATCTTCTGTTTACATTCTTTCCCCTCTCTCATATCTCTTCACTTTTTTCTCCATTCTGTCTTCTCTATTCCTTCTTCTCCACTTTCACTTTTCCTCTCTAATCTCTCTGCCTGCCCCGTTTACCCTCTCAGAAATAACAGTCTAAGCACTAATGGCTGTTTGTATTTGCAGAATGTACATTCCTATTGCAGCACTGACAATGTGCCAACGTTGCTACTTACAACATGCCACCAGACTTCAGACCAGGGCCGGCTTAACCATGGGACCAACAGGGTCCCACAGACCCAGGCGGAACTTGACAGGGGCGGCACTTTAGTCAGCTTGAGGACCCGTGTCTAAAGACCGCTGTTCCATAACCCTGTCCGCCTGCTCTGAGCAGGTGGACACACATTGCCGAAAATCAACCCAATCAAGTACGATCGGGTTGATTGACACCTCCCTGCTGGCAGCTGATTGGCTGCAAATCTGCAGGGGGCGGCGGTGCACCAGCAGCTCACAAGAACTGCTAGTGCAATGATGAATATGGAGAGTGTATTGCTCTCCGCATTCAGCGAGGTCTGGCGGACCTGATCCGCACTGTCGGATCAGGTCCACCAGACCTTTGATAAATATCCCCCTATCACTTTTAGTCAGACTCAGACTGCCGCTCTTAGCCTGCTGTGACTGTTATCTCTCTCTGGGTGTATCATCCGATTGGGATTAATTGACAGGCATTGATGAAACGGAAGACCGCCGGCGCCGCTCACTCCTAAATCTTAACCTGCAGTGCTACGCGGTCTATCACATTTATAGATTGCTGCTCCTGACTGTGACTGTCCTCTCTCTGGCTCTGATTGGATTGACAGGCTCAGCGCGTCAGTGGCATTGAAGGAAGGAAGACCGCCGCTCACTCCTAAAGCTAAATCACTGAAGGCAGACTGCCGCTCGCTCCTATTAAGTCCTAAATTTTCTTAGTTGTACTTGTTGTCGGTCTCACTCTGTCACTTCAACCGGTCCCCGGGTCAGTAGTCAGTGCACTGTCAGATAAAAGGGTACGGTTGGGGTCTGTTTGTGAAAACTTAGAGTACAACTGCTGTGGTTGTACCCTCAATGGATTATAATTACACCTTAAGGAACTAATATGTACCATTTAGCAGTAAATAAGATACAGATATGTTTCCAATGGTCAAAGGGTCCATGTCTGTACCATTTAATCCCCCCAAAAAAGGTACAATCACTTGTATGACTAAAAGGTTGAGGTGGATGGGTGGTTCAAGGCTGCCAAACCCTGCAAGTTCATATAAGTTGTGCACCTCAATTATTAATTGAACACATAACTGGCAGCCACCAAAAATGAATTCAACATACATGTTGTACAGCAAAATAATTAATGTTCAATTGTTATTGGTAATATACAAGAGGTGGGCAAAGCAACAAAAAATACTTAAAGGGCCATAATACCCAAATGTTTAAACACTTGAAAGTGATGCAGTATAGCTGTAAAAAGCTGACTAGAAAATATCACCTGAACATCTCTATGTAAAAAAGAAAGATATTTTACCTCAAAAGCTCCTCAGTAGCCACATCCCATTGTAAAGGATTTCTAAGCAGCATATCAGTATGTCTGTCCCGGGACAGCCGAAGGGATGAGCCTCATGCACTCGCATGTTATTTCCCTATTCAATGTAAGAAAGTTTACAATGAAATTTCATGAGAGTTAGGTGAAATCTCATGAGATCACAGTAAAAGAGTACAGGACCTCAGCACTGCTGATTGGCAGCTGTTCATTTCTTCATTTTTTTTAATTTTTTTTTTACCTGCAGCTGAGTATAACTTATTACACAGAACTTACTCTGCTGAACTGAGGAAATTGTGAGGTAAAATATCTTCCTTATTTACATAGAGATGCTCAGGTGATATTTTAATGTCAGCTTTTTACAGTTATACTGCATCAGTTTCAAGTGATTTAGCATATGAGTATTATGTCCCTTTAATAACCCATATCTTCAATGATACTGTGTTCCTGGTTCTAAATAGCACACAAGCTCTTAACATTTTAATGTTTATATTTAGAGCATCAAGATGATAACTCTTAAAGATAAAGCAAATGTATTAACTAAAATTACAGAGAAATGTTTTCGTTTTAAACTGTATAAAATAAACAAGAGCTGTTTAAGAACCTGTTTCTAAAAAAATAAAATAAAATTGTAACCATTCCCCAGTCACATACATGGACATTGTGTAACACGCCATAACACCATCTATTGGTTGAAAGTTCCTTGACATGTGTAACACAGCACCATCTAATGGTAAAAGGTTAATCACCAAAATGTGTACTGGGGAGACTAATTTGCATATATTTTGCATAGAGTGACAAATTCAATGTATGGTTGTAAGTTTTATCGTTTATCACTCCCCAGAATCCCCCTTCCTTTCGTTAGAGTTACATTTTTATTATTATGTTGTTTCTATATGTTTTCTATATATTTATGTTATATGTGGCATGTCACCCTAAGTTAAATGGGGGTGTTGTTAGAGTCTAGTACAGACTGAAATAAAACATGTTGAGTAGCTCCTTTTGGAACTGGTTGTTTATCCTGGTTGTTTCAGGAATTCCTGTGCCAGTCTTAGGACCTGCTGTTTGGCTACACTAACGAAACTTATACAACTGCAGTGTGGCTATTGTAAACCTAATCCGAAAAAGTACACATTAAATGAATGCATATTTGAATGTTATACAATAAATTTGATGGAACAGCATTTTAATATGCGGTGTTGAGTACAAATTTGCCATCATGAGGTACAAAGGGCTTGTCACTGGGGCAGTACCCTTAAAAGGCCAAACTTGCACCATTTTTAAGGGTACTTTATGGTACCATAGTACCGAGGTCCAATCTAGTCACCAAAGGTACATATTTGCCTTTGAAAGATACAATCTGCAAGGGGAACCAATTTGTTCCATTGTTAAAGGGTACATCGGGTGTACCTTTAAGGGTACTGCCCCAGTGACAAGCTGTTGTACCCCTAAAGGTACACTTTTTGCACATTTTTTCTGACAGTATGGATGGGATTGGAATGCCTTCAATGCCACTCCTGGCGGTGACCCGTTGTGCCTGGCTGTCAGTCATTCCAATCCCACCCACTGACTACTGACCCGGGGACCGGGTAAGGTGACATTCAGAGTGAAACCGACAAAAAGTACAACTAAGAACATTTAGGACTTAATAGGAGCGAGCGGCAGTCTGCCTTCAGTGCTTTAGCTTTAGGAGTGGCGGTCTTCCTTCCTTCAATGCCACTGACGCGCTGAGCCTGTCAATCCAATCAGAGCCAGAGAGAGGACAGTCACAGTCAGGCGCGGCAATCTATAAATGTGATAGACCGTGTAGCACTGCACGTTAGGATTTAAGAGTGATCAGCGCCGGCATTGAAGGCAGTCTCTGGGCTGGCTGTCTCTGGAGTCAAACCATTAGTGGGTGGGATTCTGGGATTCATTAACATGTCACCGTGGAGTATGGCATTACTAGCAGACCGCTGCTCCTAACCTTTGTTGTCACTCTGTGTCTCACAGTCTCTGTGGGCGGGGGGGGGGTGACGGTACTACTGTCAGATTCTGCAACCCATCATAATGTGTGACTAGAGGATCTGCTCATGCGCGCAGTTACCTAGTCGCATTCCTGAGAGCACACCGTTGCAGAATCAGACAGAAGTGACTAAGAAATTCAAGTACACACAACGCATCACCATCAGATATATTTTGCAAATTTGCAGGCCAGGCAGCAGGCATCATCACTCATCAGCATACAGAGCCCTCAGTCAAGGTATCATTTTTGTTTTAATTATTCCTTTAAGGAAAAGCATTATTTGGTTTTAATAAAAAATACTAAATAAAAAATATTTCCTCAAGTACAGTACTTGTTTCTTTCTAATGCTCTGTTGTCATGGTGGCTACATGGTTGTTCACGTATTTTATCAACAAACCAACTGACTTGTTTCACCCAGTCTGTCTGAGTGTGTAAGTGGCACTGTCATATTAATTATTAACAGTAGTAATATTACAAATTTAATTGCAGTGTTATGAATGGAGTTAGATAGGTAGAAGTGTGTGTGTATGGGGGGCGTCATTTTGATCTCGGACCCAGGCAGCACAATGTCTTGAGCCAGCCCTGCTTCAGACTCAACATTCACTTACTAACTTTCACTCGCCACCATTCAATTTCTACTCGCCAATAACTACTGGGAAATTTTGAGCCCTGGTGTTATTATGAGTGTAACTGTACTTTTAAATGCATTTTTGATGTGTTTTGTGCAACTTTTTTGCCTCGCTTAACAGTTAACAGAGCTCTGACGTCACGGAAATCATAGCGTAAATTAGCATTTACTTTCAGCTTTGTGCTGCAAAGTGAACAAACTGCCGCGATAAACTTGATTATTGCTCGCACAAAATAGTTAGTGTGCCACTTGTAATCTGTTCTTTTGGGGTCGATTTATCCTAGTGTGAGCGGACATGATCTGCATGATTGACATCCCCTGCTAGCGGTTGATTTTCATTGCACAAGCATTTCACCAGAACTGCTTGCACAATGCTAAATGCCGACAGAGTATGCTGTCGGCATTTAGCAATGTCTGTCGGAAATGATCAGCTGAGCGGATCATGTCGGACAGATATATGATAAATCGGCCCCTATATGTGGTATTCTCTGTTTATTGTATTTCTGCACCTTTGAGGGTAAATTTGTGTGAACATAAATATGTTCAAGTGTAAACTATTGTGTCTTGATGTCCCTTTAAAGGGACAGTCAAGTATAAATTAAACTTTCATTATTCAGATAGGACTTTTAATTTTAATTGACTTTCCAATTTACTTTTATCATCAAATTTGCTTTTTTCTCTTGGTATTCTTAGTTTAAACTAAACATATGTAGGCTCATATGCTAATTTCTAAGCCTTTGAGGGCTGCCTCTTATCACATGCTTTTTAAATCTCTTTTCAACACAAAGAGACAGAAAGTGCACATGGGCTATATAGATAACACTGTGTTCAGGCACAGAAAGTTATTTAAGATCTAGCACAATACAATGCTAAATTTAAGACAATAGATAATAAACAGTCACAGTCATGTGATCAGGGGGCTGGAAGAAGGTTCCTAGATACAAGGTAATCATAGAGGTAAAAAAGTGTATTAATATAACAGGTTGGTTATGCAAAACCGGGGAATGGGTAATAAAGGGATTATCTATCTTTTAAAACAATAACAATTCTATGGTTGACTGTCCCCTTTAAGGTGTGTGTATGGATGCCTTGTGTGGTTTATGTATGTGTTAAATGTTTTTGTAAATTTATTCTCCACTCAACAGATCTCCTGAAGGTGGAGAGATTCATTGGTATCCTAACTGTAACTTATTGCTGTTACAGCCTCTGATTAAATTTATTTTCTTTACATATCATCCCACTAAAACATTATATTCAAAGGAGGGCCTCCACCAGATCTTCCCATTTTTTTTTTCCTGACTACAACTTTTCAATTACCTGTGTGTACCCACACAGACATACGAGTCTGCCATAACTAACCCATCTACAACATTGTACTGTAAATTTTATTAAGTAAAAAAAAGGGATTTGTGCATACTAAAGAATGTATTTTAAAATCCAGTGCTACTAAATAAAAATGCAGATAATGCAAATACATAAATAAACCAGCTTATACAGAAAACTCATACAACTCAAATATACGACTAGATTGGAGTTTTGCGTTATGAGCTGTGCGGTGCTAACGAGCAGTTTTTTCTCACCGCTCACTTACCTACAGCGCTGGTATTGCTGGTTTTTACAATCCCGGGCGTTAAAAGACAAGAAGTGAGCGTAGAGCAAAATCGTGCTCCTTACCGCACTCCAATACCAGCGCTGCTTAAGTCAATAAATAAATTAAATTAGCTTAAGTACAACCCCCCCACTAAATTACAGAAAATAATTAACAAATTGCAAGATATTTAAACTAATTACACCTAATCTAATAGCCCCTATCAAAATATAAAAAGCCCCCAAAAACCCTTAGCCTAAACTAAACTACCAATATCTCTTAAAAGGGCCTTTGTGGGGCATTGCCCCAAAGTAATCCAGCTCTTTACCTGTGCAAAAAAATACAAACAACCCCCCCCAACAGTAAAACCCACCACCCACACAATCCCAACCCCCCAAATAAAATACTATCTAAAAAAAAACTAAGCTCCCTATTGCCCTGAATAGGGCATTTGGATGGGCATTGCCCCTTAAAAAGGGCAGTTGGACTCTTTGCAGGCCCAAAGTCCCTAACCTAAAATAAAACCCACCCAATACAGCCTTAAAAAACCTAACCATAACCCCCTGAAGATCGGACTTACTGTTCTGAAGGACCGGACATCCATCCTCAAGGAAGCGGCAGAAGTCTTCATCCAACCGGGCCGAAATCCTAAACGAAGCCGGGAGAAGTCTTCATCCAAACCGGGTGAAGTGGTCCTCCAGACGGGCAGAAGCCTTCATCCAGATGGCATCTTCTATCTTCATCCATCCGACGCGGAGCGGCTCCATCTTCAAGACATTTGACGCGGAGCATCCTCTTCTTCCGACGACTAAAAACGAATGAAGGTTCCTTTAAGTGATGTCATCCAAGATGGCGTCCCTTAGATTCTGATTGACTGATAGAATTCTATTAGCCAATCAGAATTAAGGTAGAAAAAATCCTATTGGCTGATCCAATCAGCCAATAGGATTAAGCTCGCATTCTATTGGCTGATTGAAAAAGCCAATAGAATGTGAGCTCAATCCTATTGGATGATTGCATCAGCCAATAGGATTTTTTCTACCTTAATTCAGATTGGCTGATAGAATTCTATCAGCCAATCGGAATGTAAGGGACGGCATCTTGGATGACGTTACTTAAAGCAACCTCATTCGTCTTTAGTCGTCAGAAGAAGAGGATGCTTCGCGTCGGATGTCTTGAAGATGGAGCCGCTCCGCGTCGGATGGATGAAGATAGAAGATGCCGTCTGGATCAAGACTTCTGCCCATCGGGAGGACCACTTCGCCCGGCTTGGATGAAAACTTCTCCCAGCTTCGTTGAGGACTTCGGCTGGATGAAGAGTTCTGCCGCTTCCTTGAGGATGGATGTCCGGTCTTCAGAACTGTAAGTCGATCTTCAGGGGGTTAGTGTTAGGCTTTTTTAAGGGTGTATTGGGTGGGTTTTATTTTTATGTTAGGGACTTTGGGCTGCAAAAGAGCTAACTGCCCTTTTAAGGGCAATGCCCATCCAAATGTCCTTTTCAGGGCAATGGGGAGCTTAGGTTTTTTTAGTTAGTATTTTATTTGGGGGGTTGGTTGTGTGGGTGGTGGGTTTTACTGTTGGAGGGGTTGTTTGTATTTTTTTTAAATGGTAAAAGAGCTGATTACTTTGGGGCAATGCCCCGCAAAAGGCCCTTTTAAGGGCTATTGGTAGTTTAGTTTAGGCTAGGTTTTTTTTATTGGGGGGGGCTTTTGTTATTTTGATAGGGCTATTAGATTAGGTGTAACTTTAACAAGCAGCAGTCAACTCTCTCATTCCTTTTGAACTCCCTCATACTAAATGACTCACATTCATCACTTTCCCACACCCCTGCTCCATAACAAGCTTGTAGTTAATGGTTATACTTGGACATTTAATTCAGAGAAGGGCAAGAGCAGGAAAGGCTGTAGCAAGCAGCAGGGTTACTGAAGTAGTTAGGCCTCTGATTATAGTACACAAACCTCACAAATGCAGCTCCAAAGAAGAAGGACAAAGATGTGCTTAGAGTCCCTTGAACACAGATGCCAGCAGTTCCCTAAGGACTTGTCATTGGCTGATTATGACCACTACAGAGCAGGAAGCGCAGGAGCAGGAGACACAGCAGCAGACTGCAGAGTTACTAAACTAGGTAGGCCTTTTATTATAGTACACAGTCCTTAAAAATACAAAGACATGACTACAGTCTTTTGGACAAAGCAGCAGCAGTTTCCTAAGTATTTGGCATTGACTGATGATGACCATGCTTTCCTCTCCTACTGTTGGAACTGCTAGTGGTGGTGTTGGTGGTACTGCAAGTCCTTCTAGTACTGTCAGAGATTGCACTACTAGTGGAATTGGCAGCATGGATAGTGGGTGAGGCTGTTGTAGTACCTGGCTGCCTTACAGTTTGAGAGATTGGTGGTGATGGAGAGGGAGATAATACAGGTGGAGACTGCTGGCCTAAAAGCGGGGAGGAACTTATGCTGCTACCCATCATGCACGGATTCTGTGTTGGAATCTCCTCCTCCACCATCTCCACAGGCTCATAATCCAGTACCTCCTGGTCCAGCATAAAGGCTATAGAAGATATGCTGGGAGTCATATTAATATCCTTAAAACCCAAAATAGAGACTGGGGAACCCTGCTCAATACTTCTTCTCCATGACTGCTTATCACAATGAGATCATCTACTACTCCTTAGACGTGTGCATTTAGTTTTGGAAGAATCAAAGAAAAAAATGACAATGGCATTTTTGTTTTTTTTCTTTGATTCTTCCGAAAACTAAAATGACCGAAAACGAAAAAACAAAAAAAACTAAATAAAAGCGCTTTATTTTCTTATAAAATTTTCATTTTCAGTTGATGTATTCTGTTTTTATGCTGCAAGCAGGCATTATCCAATGGATGCGAATCAGAAAGGAGCAGCAGAATAGATTCACAGTTTCTCTCAGCCTGTCAGGGGAAGCCTGTGACATCTTCTAGCCAACCAGCATTCTCAGGGGGAGGGAAGTGAAAGGGTGATTTTTAACTTATTGCTGAGTGCTCAGAGGCTCAGATCTGTGGAGGAACTGGAGAAGGCTAGACACATCCGGTGGTTTTGTCACAGTAGCATGCTGCTGGTACTTGATCTGCTACATTTTTAAGTGGGTCAGTCACAAATAATTATTTTCATGTAACACTGGCTGAAGGTCATGACCCAAACAATCAACACAGACTGCCAGTTGCACCAGTAATTTTCTTAGCTTGTGGCTGAGAATGATTCAACAAAGGAACGGCTGGTCCCTGCCAGTGAACCAACCCACTGTCCCCCTCTGACTCTCTATCTACCAGTACTGATGGTGGCAGTGGCAGATGGTTTCACCTTTGCATGTGCTGTCGTGGCTGTGTTGGGGCTGCCACTGATGTTCTTGGAGCTCCTGTGGTAGCTGAGGAAGAAAAGGGTCTGTGGCTGCACTTTGAGGGGGTAGAGATAATTTCTCAGCATTTTTTGGTTAAATACGAAGAAATGGTTGCTGCCGGCAGAAACATTTTAAAACTAGTATAACTATTAAAAAAACGGAGTGCAGCTCCAGAACAAACAGACGCAAGAAAACAAATAGAAAGTACAATAAAACGTATATACTAAGTGCAAATCCAGCAGCCCCTTAGCTAGGCAACAAAAGGGTTAAAACATTTTTAAAATGAAAGTGGCCACGTGAGAGTGAGAGTGTGTGTGCAGTGAGTAAAAATGGTTGTTGGTTGATGCAATACCATGGGGTTACTGACACTGCAAGAGTAAAACCTGATTGCTCTAATTCAACCAATGACAAGTATGTGTTATAATATGGGAAAGTAATTATTAACAAAAACATGTCCATCCCAGCAGAGAAGGCCATGAGCAATGCAAACAGAGCATAAATTTGTGAGCAACTTTTCATTTTCTATTATCAATTTTGCTTCATTAACTTGGTATTCTTTGTTGAAGGTGCAGCAATGCACTACTTGGATGGAGTTAGCACATTATTAAGCCAATGAGAAGAGGCCTATATGTGCAGCCACCAATTATCCGCTAGCTCCCTTCCTGCTTCTGAGCCTCATCCTACCTGTAGGTATGCTTTTCAACAAAGGATACTAACAGAAAGGCAAATTAGGCAAAATAAGTAAATTGGAAAGTTGTTTAAAAGTGAATGCTCTGGTTCCGGTGGAGGAGGAGTCAGACAGGTGTTGCTGAGCTCACACCTCCAGTCCTGCAAATCCTTGGCGGCGGTGATTCTCGCGCCTTGCCCCAGATCCTGGGGCTGCTTCTTGGGGCAGTCAGTAAAATCGCCTCTGGAACCTTTTCCGGTGGACCACCAACCCAGTGGCAATTGCCTGAGCCTACTACTCATATTAACAGCTCTATCTGGCTCCTGTTAAGGGCTGCTATATTATATATGCTCTGGGACACCCTTCTCTTTCTCTCTCTCCCAGAGGAACTTTGCCGTTTGTACGAGTGGTGACCCCCCCCCAGTTTGCCCCCCCCCCCGCTGGGTTAAAACTTCGGGGACTAAGTATACATTGTATTCCCTTAAACCTTACCGGCCCTGCTATTTTGGTCGCCGCTCACTGCTGGATCGCTGCTTCTGCTGCCGGGTGTTTGCTCCGCCCCCTCCCCCACCGGTGTTGCGTGGGAGGGAGCTTGGTCTGTCTTTGGATAGAGGTCCAGTGTGGAGCTTGCCTTCTCCGTGCTGCCGCTGGTATCTGGGCTGGCGCTCCTCTCTCCCCTCCCACCGCTGCTGCCAGAGGGGAGTTGAGGCTGGAGTTCTGAGCGGTGCTGGATGTCGAAGGATCTCAAGACGACGCCAACGCAACTAAGTGTCCACATCTTGACAACGATCCTGGCGGGCGGGTAGGCACTGGCAGCGCAGGGGGTGAGTCACTGAGAACTGTTTATACAATACATTGCCTTGCATTGGTCTGTTGTTTTTGCTGAACTGAGCTTCTAAGAGTGACTGAAAGGTCAAATTGGAGATCTGCTGAAAAACGGCATTTAAACAACAGAAAGCAAAAATCTTTTGTCTACTTAGACGAGGACTTTCTAAAGGGCATGGGAGAGAGGTGAAGGGCGAAGAGATTGGGGATCATATTTTACCCCCAACGGACTGAAAGGCCTATAAAGGGCCCTAGAATCCTTAAGAAATCACTGGCTTCTGAATAACAGGGCGAGGGGGAGAGGAGAGAAAAAGGAAGAAAAAGGATAGCCAATTTAAGGCTATTTGGTTGCCATATCCCCCCTTAGAGACTCTGAATCTGGGTGCTGTTCCATCGAGGAATTTGATATTCTCAAAACAGATACAATGTTGTTATTTTTCAATGAGTTTGCTTGCTCTTTCTGAAAGTTGTATATATGTGACAGAACAAATGTAAACTGATAACTGTTATTATTTTAATTTGCTTAAGAGATTATAAGTCTTTCTTTTCACTTCATATAGTGGTAGCTTTAAGTAAAAAGGTGATATTTAATTGGTGCTTAGGCAGTCATTTCTTTGCTCTTTAAGCAAGTCTTTTCTTCCCTTTTTTGAGATTGTAAAAGTCAATTGCACAATTGTTTGGGCTCAGCTTCTCACGACCCAATATTCAATGTTATTTAATAATTGTTACAAAGATTGTAAGTCCTTGTTTGTGGTTAGTTTAGGATAAAAATCACCTCTCCCAGCTTATTTCTCAAATATTAAGATGCATTATTTTTGTACCTGCTGGATGTGAGATCATAAAATTCATAGCAAATCTATAGGGCATCTGTGTCCCCTGCATTTGGGAGAAGCTTTATTGGATTAGAACTCTTATTAGTTTTTACACCTAGTTCAACGAGTGAAATTACCACGGCCGCTTAAAGTTAAATTGACATTTGAAGTATAAAAAAACTACGCTTGTTCTTTCTGGATCTACTCTCAAAATTACTCTCTTGTCCATGTGCATAGTGTGAAATCACTGTATAATTTTATTTGATAATCACTTTATTCACTCAACTATCTTAGGTCACCACAGCACTAGCACATCACAATCTTCCTTCCCCCTCTTTTTTTTAACCCCTCACTAGTTAGCGCAACTATTTATCCACCTAGACACTATAATACCACCACCTTGAATTGGCACACGCATCAGCACTAACAAGTCCCTAGCACTCCCCCCTTCCTCCCTCCCTCACCCTTTTTTTTTTTTCCACTATCACCTCACCAACACTAGTATATGGACAAGTATCTTGGTACCTCTGCCAAAACATCCTCACCAATAATGGCAGGCAGACAAAGGGACAAAAAAACTAAAAGTACACAAGATCCTGTAGTTGATGCTCAAACAGTTATTTCAAATACAACCATATCTGAAGTATTAAACATCCAAAGTCTAGTTGCCAGCATCTCTGAGGCCCTTTCTCCTAAATTTGATGCTCTAAGGCTAGAAATTAAACAGGATATTTCCTCCCTTTCGCAAGAAATTAGACAATTCTCCTCCAGAATGCAGGAGGTTGAGCAGAGAGTGTCTGATTTAGAAGATCTGACCTTGTCACAAAGTTCTAAGCTTGATAATTTTAGCAGCAGTACTCAAAAAATCCTCTCGAGGCTAGAAGATTTAGAAAATCGCAGCAGGAGAAATAACATCAGAATAATAGGCCTCCCAGAGGAGAAGCAATACGAGGATCTAGCCCTCTTTATCTCTGATACTTTAAAGACAGCTCTCAAATTTCCATCTACATATCATAGTATACTGGTAGAAAGGGCGCACAGGCTGGGTCCACCACACACAGTTAATAAAAACACCGGCAGGCCGAGACCAGTCATAGCAAAATTACTTAATTACCAAGATAAAGTTTTACTCCTACAATATTTCCGCAACATTCAACCTCTTATTATTAACGGGGCTAAGATTCTTATTTTTCAGGATTTCTCGGCTGACACAGCCTCCAGGAGGAGGGCGCTTGCACCTATGTGTACTAAATTTATAAACTCTGGATTTAACGCGACAATAATCTATCCAGCTAAACTCAAAGTAACAGTAAATGATGCTGTACATCTCTTTCTGGAGGCACGTGCAGCCGAGAGATTCCTTTCATCCTTAGATCCATTAGCACCAGTCTGAACAGCCCTAGCTAGTCAGAGTAGGCTCAATAGTTGGGATGACCCTTTAGGTAGGGACAGATGGGGTATTTAGGGAAGATGCTAGGGTTCCCCTCCCTTTTTTTTTTTTTTTTTTTCTTATTTGTGCGGGGGTTTTTTTTTTCCTCTCTCCCTCTCTCCTTTCTCAGCCGGCTCTCTCTCTTCCCCCCCCCCAGACAGGTTTTAAAGTTACAAGAAAATAGATAAATTTAGGATAGTATCCTGGAATGTGGGAGGGATCTCCACTCCTATTAAACGGAAAACCATATTGACACAATTAAGGAAATATCAGATGGATATAGGACTAATTCAGGAAACACACCTTAACTCAGTTGAATCTCTTAAACTCAGAGCCTCGTGGGTTAAAGAAGTGTTCTACGCGCCAAGTGTTGGTAAGAAAAGGGGAGTTGCTATTCTAATCGGGAAAAAGATTCAGCTTGAGATTGTGCACTCTGAGTCTGACCCGGAGGGGAGGTATGTTCTGTTAAAAGTAAGATTTGCTCGGGAAATCTATACGATATGTAATGTCTATGGTCCTAATATATTCAATCCAGAATTCTGGAATAGAATACAATCTAAACTTCTTTTGTATAGCCAGGGGCACCAAATTATCGGAGGGGATTTTAACATAGCACCGCAATGCCCGCTCGATAGGTTCTGAGAAATTAAGAAACATAAAAAACATAAAAAAGATAACCTAGAATTTAAAATGTTTAAGAAAATAGAGCAAAATTTAGCACTGCGTGATATCTGGCGACTTCAGAATCCAGATACTCAGGAATTCACTTGTCTCTCAAAAGCACACAAGACTCTTTCACGAATAG
Organism: Bombina bombina; assembly: GCF_027579735.1. Taxonomy (NCBI): domain Eukaryota; kingdom Metazoa; phylum Chordata; class Amphibia; order Anura; family Bombinatoridae; genus Bombina; species Bombina bombina. The sequence goes on from NC_069501.1 coordinate 1,130,855,722, forward strand.
ATCTATTTCTTATAGATGAGCGTCTAGGATCCCTAACGGTGCAAGCAAGAATTACCCCTATATTACTATCAGATCATGCCCCCATTACCCTGGATATCCAGCTTAAACACCCACGATCCAAAACTTTGCGGGTTTTTTTCCCATATTACTTAGCGACAGATATGAAATTTAAAACCCGTCTCAGGTCTAAATTTGAGGAATTTATACGGTTTAATTCTGAATACATCGAACGCCCAGAACTACTATGGGATACCGCCAAAGCGGTTCTCAGAGGAGAAATCTTAGCCTATAATATAGCCCTAACCAAGAAACTGAAGTTAAGAGAAAAAGAAATAAACAAGGCATTATCCAATTCATACAATAAATTTCTGTTGCATAAGAATGCCCCAAACTGGTCCAAGTATGTTCAAGCTAAAGAAGCCAGGGATACATTTGTTTTGTCCCAGCAAACTCAAAAAGAAATAAAAATTCAGGCTAAGCTTTACAGATTTGGGAACAAGTCTGGAAAGATGATGTCTAGGCTGGTTAATAATGAAAAAAAAACAATCTTGTATTGAAGAACTCCTGGATAAGGACGAGCTAATTTCAAATCCCGATAAAATCGTATCTGCATTAGTGGAATATTATCAAGGGATATACTCTTGTAAAGGTTATGATCAGGATAACTCTGTAGATTTTTGGAACAAGATAGTTAGCCCCTCAATAACTGATGACTGTATTAGTACTCTTAATTCTCCTATATCTTTACAAGAAGTAAATGAGGCAATTTCTAAACTACCTATCAATAAAGCAGCTGGGCCGGATGGATTACCTAGTGAATTTTATAAAATATTATCTGTAGAAATCTCTCCGTATCTAACAAATCTATATAATGATTTTTATATTAATGGTAAACCAGTTTCTGCTTCATTTTCTTTCTCTTACACAACCCTAATTCTCAAGGCAGGGAAGGACCCAAGGATTAAAGAATCATATAGACCAATAGCCCTGCTCAACTCAGATTATAAGATTCTAACGTCTATTTTAGCACCCAGATTACAATTAATTCTACCATTAGTAATCCATCCGGACCAAGCTGGCTTTCTAAATAGACGAAACTCATCTGCTAAAATTAGGGAACTATTGGCCACATTGGAATATTTTGAAAAAATTTCTTTGAGCAGGGAGGGGAGAGGGGAAGAACCTGGGGCACCGGACATGGCGATTCTCTCTATTGATGCAGAAAAAGCGTTTGATTCTGTTACATTTAAACATCTTAACACATCTTTACTGAAGTTTGGAATTAAGGGCAAACTCCCTGACTTTGTAGAGAGTCTCTATAAAAACTCAGCTACAAGCCTGATAATTAATTGAACTGTGTCCTTGCCAATAACTTTGGAAAGAGGAACGCGCCAGGGTTGTCCCCTCTCCCCTCTTCTGTTTGATGTTGCTATTGAGCCTTTAGCAATTATGATAAGACAAAGCTTGGAGGGAATAAAAATTTCAAACCATGAGATGAAAATAGGTCTATATGCAGACGACATGTTGCTGTATTTATCCAATACTAAAATTAATATCCCAAAACTAATACAGATAATCGATCAGTTCGGTACCTTTTCAGGTTATAAAATAAACGCAGCTAAATCAGAAATTTTCTGGATCCGCAAGAAAAGTGACTCATGTTTAGAAAATCCATTTAAAAGAGTAACAGACTCATTTAAATATTTAGGGATAAGTATTCTGGTGAACTCGGACAATTTATATGATTATAATATTCCCCCAGTCGTTAGACAATTTAAGGAAAAGATTAAAACATGGCAAAGCCTACCACTCTCAATCTCGGGACGAGTGGCATTAGTTAAAATGATCCTCCTCCCGAAATTGTTATACATACTTCAGAATGTCCCAATAATTATTTTGGAAAAGGATGTACGGATGATTAATGACTTATTCAGACAATTTCCTGTGAGTTTGGAGGGCTAGCACTCCCAGATATCAGAGCATACAACCTCAGTTTCTTGGCACGAATAGCGGCTGGCTGGATTTTGTCGAAAGATTATATCCTAAACAACCATCTTGAGATAAATATATGTAGTCCCTACCTTCCCTTAGCTCTTTTACACTCTCCCCCTAAGGAGTTACCTTCAGAAATTAAAAGATTAAAAGTAATTTACAACCCTATCAGGGCATGGTGGAAGATTGTAAAAATTATTTCAATCAAGTCCAAGATTTCGCACTACCTACCCCTGATAGGGAACCCAAAATTCCAACCTGGGCTACACTCTGAAGTCTTTAGTAGATGGCACAAGAATGGGCTAAATAAACTGGTACTCCTGATAGACAGAGATAGAAAAAGTATTGAAACATTCGAAACATTAAAAAGGGAATTTAGCCTGCCTAATAAAGACTTCTTCGCTTATTTACAGATAAGGCATTTTTTATCTGAACTAATTAGAGAAGAGGGTTGGAGTTGGGAACTAGGCAAACTCGAAAATTGGCTTATACTTATGAAGGCCGATTGTATGTCCATTTCTGTGGGCCATCATCTACTGGGTGCTAGCAGGGTTAATCTTAATTTGACAAGAATAGCTTCAGCATGGACCTCACTGTCAGCACAGAATAGGGCTGACCCCAAAACCTTGCAACATTCTATAGCTAAGGTGGCTAGGACAACACTCTCTGCTACATGGCGGGAAGCACATTTTAAGTTACTTCACAGGGCATATTTCACCCCGGAAAAGGGTCTTAGGGTGCACAACTCGAGCTTTAATAAATATCCTAAATGCTCTCTCCCAGCAGCTGATATAGAACACATGTTTTGGTTCTGTCCAAAAGTGAGAAACACTTGGCACAAATTAGAATATTGGCTGAACAGGGTACTTAAAATTCCATCTATAACTCTCACCCTATTTCAGGTGATATTATGTATGGATGATTTAAACAAGCGTCATCCTAATGACAAAATGATTTCCATTTCTATCTTAGCCACTAGATATTTAATATGCAAAAAATGGAAAATGCGCTCTGTACCAAGTGTGGCAGAAATCCAGAATTGTTTGAAAAAACAATGTCTATTAGAACAAAAAGACACAGACATTAATAATGAAGAGGACATAAGGAATTTCTTTAACAAATGGTCAATATACATTAAGTCACTTCCTGAAAGTGAGAGAGAATACATGATCTTCCCTTTTCAAAATTCAGAACTGGTCCTGCTGGGTATATGGTAGATGGACTGGTGGGGGAGATGGGAGAGTGGTGGCCCCCTTTTTTTTTTTTTTTTTTTTCTTCTTCTTTCTCTCGTTTTTGGTGTTGGTTTTGTTTTTGTTTGATTATTTTTTTCTTTTCTTTTTTTTCTTTTTTACCTTAAATAGAAAACGCCAACATAAGATGGCTTATGGCAAGAATGTTTCTTTTTATTTTTCTTTTGCAGACTTAAAGGAAAATATTTTTATTTTTACTTTTCATTTCTCTCTTTGAGGAAAATTGTCGGTTAATGGCTATTTAATATAACCTGCTTTTTCTTTTTTCTTTCTTTTTCTTTTCCCTTTTTATCTGAGCTGAACTCTTAGAAGATGATAATTGTTTTCTTTTCATAATGCTACGAATCAAGTCTGCATCATTGTATAAATCTCCTTCGTTGTTGGTTAATAAAAAACAATTTTAAAAAAAAGTGAATGCTCTATCTGAATCAAGAATGAAAAAAAATGTTTTTCATGTCCCTTTAAATATAGACACTTTCAATATAATATACTAGTTGATGTTACTGTATCTTCAAGTGAAATTTTTAGTTTTACAAAAAATGCAGTGCACAAAAATTAGATGTATAAATAAAAGAAAAAGTTTAAAGGGATAGGAAAGTCAAAATTAAACTTGCAAGAATCAGAAAGAGCATGCAATTTTAACACACTTTCAAAATCACTTCTATTTTCTAATGTGCTTTGTTCTCTTGGTATCCATTGTTGAAAATGAATACGCACATATCCTACATTAGTGGGAACTAGCTGGTGATTGGTGCCTGCATACTTTTGTCTCTTGTGATTGGCTAACTAGATGTGTTCAGCTAGCTGTCAGTAGGGCAATGTTGTTCCTTCAGCAAAGGATAACAAGAGAATAAAGCAGATTTGATAATAAAAGTAAATTTGAAATTGTTTAAAATTTTATGTTCTATCCAAATCATGAATTACATTTTTGGGATTTCATGTCCCTTTAAGAATTACATAGAATGAAAAAATCAAAGCTAATAGCTGATTACAGCTTCAGATAAAGAAAAAGGGCAAGAATCTGTACTGTAGCTCAAAACGAAAATTTTAGTTTGAAACGAACATTTCAAAGGAAATTCGTTTGAAACAAATACGAGCATGAACATAAATGAACTAAAGCAAACATTTTGGAAGAAATGAAAATATTTCCCGTACACATCTCTACTTCTCCTGCGCGTCTGCCCTGCTGCTGCTCAGAGACAGCCTTGCTGCTATAAAACATGGAGGGAATCAAGAGCGTAGCACTATATTTTAACTATATGCGTGCACAATAGCCAGTCACTGAGAAATTATTGGTATTGTTAATATTTATTTTAGACCCAAATGAAAAGGCATGTACTATAGTTCTAGATGACAAAGCAGATCCTATAGAGCAAACTGCCAAGAGCTCACGGTGCCCCTACTGGAATAACAAATATTAGTTCAATTGTATGAGGAGTACTACTAATATATGTATGTATATTTTATATGTATGAGGAGTACTACTAATATATGTATGTATATTTTATATGTATGAGGAGTACTACTAATATATGTATGTATATTTTATATGTATGTATATTTTATATGTATGAGGAGTACTACTAATATATGTATGTATATTTTATATGTATGAGGAGTACTACTAATATATGTATGTATATTTTATATGTATGAGGAGTACTACTAATATATGTATGTATATTTTATATGTATGAGGAGTACTACTAATATATGTATGTATATTTTATATGTATGTATATTTTATATGTATGAGGAGTACTACTAATATATGTATGTATATTTTATATGTATGAGGAGTACTACTAATATATGTATGTATATTTTATATGTATGAGGAGTACTACTAATATATGTATGTATATTTTATATGTATGAGGAGTACTACTAATATATGTATGTATATTTTATATGTATGAGGAGTACTACTAATATATGTATGTATATTTTATATGTATGAGGAGTACTACTAATATATGTATGTATATTTTATATGTATGAGGAGTACTACTAATATATGTATGTATATTTTATATGTATGTATATTTTATATGTATGAGGAGTACTACTAATATATGTATGTATATTTTATATGTATGAGGAGTACTACTAATATATGTATGTATATTTTATATGTATGAGGAGTACTACTAATATATGTATGTATATTTTATATGTATGTATATTTTATATGTATGAGGAGTACTACTAATATATGTATGTATATTTTATATGTATGAGGAGTACTACTAATATATGTATGTATATTTTATATGTATGTATATTTTATATGTATGAGGAGTACTACTAATATATGTATGTATATTTTATATGTATGTATATTTTATATGTATGAGGAGTACTACTAATATATGTATGTATATTTTATATGTATGAGGAGTACTACTAATATATGTATGTATATTTTATATGTATGTATATTTTATATGTATGAGGAGTACTACTAATATATGTATGTATATTTTATATGTATGTATATTTTATATGTATGAGGAGTACTACTAATATATGTATGTATATTTTATATGTATGAGGAGTACTACTAATATATGTATGTATATTTTATATGTATGTATATTTTATATGTATGAGGAGTACTACTAATATATGTATGTATATTTTATATGTATGAGGAGTACTACTAATTTATGTATGTATATTTTATATGTATGAGGAGTACTACTAATATATGTATGTATATTTTATATGTATGAGGAGTACTACTAATATATGTATGTATATTTTATATGTATGAGGAGTACTACTAATATATGTATGTATATTTTATATGTATGAGGAGTACTACTAATATATGTATGTATATTTTATATGTATGAGGAGTACTACTAATATATGTATGTATATTATTTTTATATATATATATACTGTATATACATATACAGTGCAGAAAAGAATTCACTCGCCGTTTTCAACATAAAAATGCTTTATTTCACAATTAATGTTTTCAGGGTCTGAGGACGGGGGAGACCCCGAAAACGTTAATCGTGAAATAAAGCATTTTCATGTTGAAAACGGCGAGTGCCTTCTTTTCTGCACTGTATAAATAACTCTTTGGAAGTGCACCCCGGATGATGAATTTGAATATGTGTGCTGGTTCCTAATCTTTGCATTATATATATATACATACTACTAACAGTATAGTTAACAGGGATGCACTGTATGCCACAGCTTCATCTAGTCTCTCACCTTTTTTATGCTAGGTTAAAAGGGGATTGGACAAACCAGTATAGCATTTAATGCCTGACTTGCTGTCTCTCACATCACATGCAAATTAATGAGCAGATTACTCAAAGGATCTCAGCTCCTTCTCTCTTCCTCTGTTTCCTGCCCTGCTTTTTTGATGCCGAAATTAGCTAACAAAACAAAACAAATGCAACTAACAAACATGTAAAATTCCATTTGTCAGTCATTTTGGTCCCTGGCCCATGCATCTTGCCGGGATTACGATGAATGATTGAATAAGCCAAAATTCAGACAAATCTGTATTCATCCAAATTTGAAAGAAAAAAAAAAGTAAGATGGTAGATGTCAATCTTTCAATGTCAGTTTTAAGTCAATCTGTTCTCAAAAAGTCACATTGTTTAAAAATAAAACTGACACTGGCCAGCCTGAAAAACAGATGTTTTTGACCAATTTTAAATAGACTTGTGTAAACTTAAATGTGACCTTAAACTGCAAAGTCAGTAAAAAATGACATAAATCATTAAAAAGTAAACTGAAATTACAATTTAACTGACTTGGTACTAGGGATGTGCATTCAGATCGTTCGGATCCAATGGCAGAAGTAAGCAGCGTCTTGTGCCCTTCAGATATTTTCGTAGCCGGATTGATTCTTGTAAAAAAATCCCCACTCTAAGATCTGGATTTGAACAGATCTTAGTGCCCTAGTGTGGGGATCTTTTACTGGAATCAATCTGGCTATGGAAATATCCGAAGGGCACAAGCTGCTGCTTACTTCCGCATTTGGATTCTCCAAAATGATCCAAATGTACTTCCCTACTTTGAACTTTCTTTTTAAATATCATAACTGAAAATAATTGTAGCAGAAAGTGTATTAAAAGTTTTATGTAAAATTAACTTTAAAACTATATTCAATATTAAAAAATGTATAATCAATACATATTTAAATGAAACCAGTGAGTTTATTTGTATTCTATATAAATTGCCCTGATTCATGATTGACAGCAGTACCTGCTAAACATTTTAGACTTGTTAAACTTGTCCTAACTAGATTTTGGCAGATGAAGTGTGAGCAGCTTAAGATCCTCTGCTTTAGCTCTTGAGTCAGCTGGGTTTGTAAGTTTAACTCAAGTCAGTTGTAAGTAGGTTATTTAGTCATAGCTGAATTACTATAAACTTGAGCTGATTTTCGATAGGCAATTTGGTATAAAGGATAAAGATGTTTCTCCAGGTTGGCTTTTCCTAAGTCTGTGCATATTCCAACCTCTTACAGCAGACAACTTGGTATTATCACCATAAATAATAGTTGTTCTATCCCAGTGGTTACAGTCTTATGTGCTGTGTTTAGAGATGATAACAAGGTATTTCACCTGTTTATTAAGTAGAAATTTTATGGAGGTTAATATTCTTGTTGATCCAAACAAATTAAAACATCTTAAAGCCTTTATTTGAGCTGTTGACTAGTTTGTTTGCCTTAATCTAAATGTGCTTTGTATTTGTTCCAAATTAATCTGTTCTGAATTGATGTATTTTTTTTACTGCAAACCCTACTTATTATTTAATATTAGCATGTGGGCAAAATGGTTGCTCTTATGTGTACTTCCCACAAAACACACTGCATTTGTTTATTTCTTGCATCTGTAGTTAAGGATGTTTGGGAAAAAAAACACGATCTAAGGCCAACACTGTCCACTACTTCCATAGTTCACATTCCTGCACAATATTGACAACATTATTGCTTTTGGCTTTAAAGGCAGTGTCCAAAACTGCTGTCAAAGATATTGAGGTTATACAATAGTCTCAAACTAATTTCAGAATAGAACCTGGTTACTAGGTATTATTTCAGTGGCTTTGTTAGTAATATAAAGTATATGACCTGTGTGTAATTTCCCTTTATAAATCTGTGATTCCCTTCACCATTAATAATTACATTTACCAGGGACACATGAAAGTGTCAATTCAAATACTAAAACTACTCCCACGTCGCTCTTCATCTGCTGCACCTCTCTACCAATCCCTTCACTGGCTTCCTCTTGCCTCCAAGATTAAACACAAAATTTTCACTCTGACATATAAAGCCCTCAACTGCACTGCTCCCCCCTATGTTTTAGACCTTGTCTCCAGATACTCTCCCTCCCGTCCCTTCGCTCTGCTCACAACCTCCTACTCTCCTCCTCTCTTGTTACCTCATCACACTTCCGTTTACAGGACTTCTCCAGACTGGCTCCCATCATGTGGAACTCTCTGCCTCGCTCCACAAGACTCTCCCCTAGTTTTGAAAACTTCAAGCGCTCCCTAAAGACTCTACTGTTCAGGAATGCATACAACCTACACTAACCTTTCTTTATACTGTTTCCTCTCCTCCATTGCTATCCCCTTGAACCCCCTTAGCAAGTAAGCCTAAGAGCCATGCTGTTTGTAGATCACCTTCTTTAGAGCTGACTACAACAGTGCAACTCTTGGCAGGGCCCTGTACCCGTTTGATCCCTATAAATGTTTCCTTGTATTCCGCCTATGTTTATAGCGCTGCAGGGTCTGTTGGCGCTTTACAAATAACCGATCATAATAATAATAATAATACTGTAAGCTTTGATATTCATATCCAGTTATAAGGATTTGGATTTTGTTTGTTCATTTTATATGATAACCTATAAAGCTCTCAGTAACTCAAATGCTCAGTTATTCCCTGAGCCACCATTTTGATAAACATCCAACCCTTTCTATCCGCTCCCATCATTACTTCTCCTGTCTTCGAGAGTTCCCCCAGATGCTTCCCTAGAACTCTTTACAACGCTTTAGCCTGTCTCCCAGCTTTCATAGCTTCAAGCATTCCTTTAAAACCCACCTAATTAGAGAAGCTTATCTCTGCTCTGAAACTTCCTTTTCATCTTAACTAAGTAAATCTTGAACTGCCTTGTCACATTTCTTCAACTAGTATCTGCATGACAAGCTGCTACCCAACAACTTATGCATTTCCACCCTACAACCTGTAGATTATAAGATATTTAGAGTATAACCCTTCTCCTCCTGCAATATTTGTTTTGTTTAGCCAATATATGTATCTGTATTTTTCTTTACCATGAATTAGTATACTTGTGTATCCCTTGCCCATACCCAGAGCTATGGATTAACAAATAAATGGTAATTATTCTACAAATAATAACATTGTAAATATAGTATTAGTGGCACTGTGCTAATTACTGGGGCCTTGACCGTTTAAACCACCGGGTGCTACTCCTCTAAATATGAGGACAAATTGCCAAAAATGTCACACCTCATACTGTGTGACAAAGGCTATGAGTGCACCAGCAGCTCCATTCTGAATTTGATTTTACTATAAGAACTATTATAAATATACACACACCTTGAAACCTGCAAAGGTAAGCCCCCAAAAACTATTTTTTTATTTGATAGGCTTGAAAAAGGCTGTGTACGGGCCGAAGTGCTTAGCAATCTATCTTCCTTTTATTTTTTCTTGAATCTTGCCTTTATAGCATAGCCCCAACTGATGCCTGATGTGACTTGTTATCAGCCAGGAATACCGGAGGTATTGCTGTTAGCACCTCGCTCTTTTTTGGGGGGTTACCTGTGCAGGTTTCAAGGTGTGTGTGTGTGTATTTATAATAGTTCTAATAGTAATGGTATCTATTATTATTTATTATATTATTATTAGTTATTATTAAAGTTTAAGTTTTAATACAATCATATTCAGAATGGAGCTGTTAGTGCACTCATAACTTCAGTCAAGGAGAAACAGCTTGGAAACAGGTTTTTGTGAATGGTGATCACTTATGGAATCCCTTGTAGTGGAGTGTCACAAGGGCAGGAGTGGTACCAAAGCAAGCTATGACCTTGCTGGTCGGTACTGTAGGGAGTGGAATAGACAGAACTTATTTTGTGGCGTTTTCTAATCTGATGTCCATATACAGTAAAATCTCCATCTTCATTTGGGACCTGCAGAACTTCATACAAGCACAACAGAGAGGTTTATCATGTTACAATATTTAAAACAAGTCCTTTTATCTTCACTATAATGAATGTAATATAGAAATTCTGAGAAATAGAGCTGACACTTAATTCAGACTTTGTTGGATTCAACTACATTTGCGGTGCAGAGAACACAATTCTATTTATATTTTATTTGGTTATATTTTTTATTTTCTGTCAGATAACTATTTTTATGATTATGATTTCTAGAATAAATTTAAAAAAAATTTCTATTAAATATAATAAAAATTAATATAACATTTATATAACATTTATAACACATAGACTTTTTTTTTTCAAAGGGAGCAAATAAATAATTGTAACCCTAGAAAATAAAATAATAATAAATGTTATTAACACTTCCTTAGATTTTTTCTTCTTGATAGAACCTGTTTTACATAAAATCCCCATATGGAAGGATGGTTTGGTTCTAAGGGCCTGATATTTAAAACCTCACAGCTTGGATGAGTTGAGCTAAGAAGTCTCGGCGGTAAGGTGACTGAGGCCCCTAAAATTTTTTAGAAACACAAATTTTATCTTACATTTTTTTATGTTGCTATGTAGTGTACTTTATGTGAGACAGACTCCTACATTACAATGCAAGGTCTAAACCTAAGTCTGTTTATACACATTAATATGCAACTTGCCTGGAACTAAGTGGGATCATGAGTAACATTCCCAGATCGTGTTGACGTGCTGGTGCCTACACAATTGACTTAACTGAAAGAACTGATCTGTGGTCTGTCCTTCTGGAGGCCGTTTCATTTGTTCTGACTGCTAGCTTTGGCAGGCAGCCTAACATAATTAAGCCTTTATCACTCTAAGATTATTGGCACCGGTTTAGTTTCTGGCAATGACATCAGTACATGGCACTTTTGCATTGTTTGTGCAGACTTTCCAGGGTGCGTGCCTTCTGTACCTAGAAGCAAACAGAAAATAAACTGGACGATGAAATGCATTTAAAGTGGCAAAAATTAAAATATAGATATAATTAAAAGCAAGGATTATCTGTAATATAATATGCAGACTTATTTAAAAAAATATATTATTTGTTTCAATATTGAAAAAATAAGTGTAACGTTTTAGCCTCATAATGTAATGGGCACTGCCATCTTGTAATCTATTTTTTCCTTCCCTTATCTCCTCTGAAGACACCAATAAGAGAACTGGAAGCCCATAATTTTTCTTTGTTAAATTATAGGAAAAGGGGACAAACTAAATAATGGAAATATATTGCACAGTAGATATCTGCATTTGTTTCAACAAAATGAATATCCAGGTGAATGCACCAATATAATTAAAAAAAATTGAAAAAATACTGATGAAAGAAGTTCCTTTAGAAGGTCTGATGAAAGAAGTTCCTTTAGAAGGTCTGACGAAAGAAGTTCCTTTAGAAGGTCTGACGAAAGAAGTTCCTTTAGAAGGTCTGATGAAAGAAGTTCCTTTAGAAGGTCTGACGAAAGAAGTTCCTTTAGTTCAGGCCCTGGGAGCTGCCGTGCTATGTTTCCTATTAGCGCAGCCGGGCTCTGCGAAGAAGAGGAGCGTTTTAGCAGGCAGGAAAGTTACTCTAGTGAGTAGATACTAATTTTCAATAAAGAAAAACCCATGTAAACACAATAAATGTTTTTTTTCACACATTTGCTTCGCAAATAAAAGAAGACTTCATGCTGAGTAACATGTCCCTTTAACTACCAAGGTATTTGTATTTTTCAGTAAATCTAGCAGGATATATTTGGATGGGACTTGCATTTGAACTTTCTTAATAAATAAGAAACCGATGAAGAATTTAGCTAAAAAAAAAGGTCAAATATGGTTGTAATTTATAAGCTAAAGCAGATTTTAAACAAAGCTATATAATGCACTTTGCTTGTGAATTTTGATGGATTGGAATAGACAGTGTACTAAAAGACAAGCACTTAAAGGGACATGAAACCCAAAACTTTTCTTTCATGATTCAGATAGAGAATACAATTTTAAGCAACTTTCCAATTTACATCTATTATTTAATTTGGGGCCCGATCCGATATGTAGCGTCGCCGGCGACGCCAAATATTGCACTGCTTTGGTATCCTATATACGTCGTAACCTAGAAGTTACACTCGTATATTTCACCCTTCGGCCGTAGTTTTTTGGCCCATAGAGAGATATACCAAACCCGCGCAGTTTGGTATCAAATATACAGCGTAAGGACCTTACGTGGCGAAAAATGGAGAAATCTTACTCCATTTTCACCTCGCCACAAAATGCAGGCATAGTAAGCCTTACGCTGAGTATTGGAGCCCCGTAACTCCCTAAACTACCTGCAAAATAAAACCTAACACCTAACGCATGCGCAATGTCTATCTACCTGTCAACCGCAATCCCCCGCCGCAATCCCTAATAAAGTGTTTAACCCCTAAATCGCCGCTCCTGGACCCCGCCGCCACCTATATTACATGTATTACCCCCTAATCTGACCCCCCTACACTGACGCCAGCTACATTAAATGTATTACCCCCTAATCTGATCCCCCTACACTGCCGCCAGCTACATTAAATGTATTACAACCTAATCTGACCCCCCTACACCGCCGCCACCTATTTTAAATATAGTAACCCCTAATATGATCCCCCTACACTGCCACCACCTATTTTAAATATAGTTACCCCTAATCTGAGCCCCCTACACCGCCGCCACCTATATTAACTCTATTACCCCCTAATATGATCCCCCTACACCGCCGCCAACTATATTAACTCTATTACCCCCTAATATGATCTCCCTACACCGCCGCCACCTATATTAACTCTATTACCCCCTAATCTGACCCCCCTACACCGCCGCAACCTATTTTAAATATAGTAACCCCTAATATAATCTCTCTACACCGCCGCCACCTATTTTACAAATAGTAACCCCTAATCTGACCCCCCTACACCGCTGCCACCTATTTTAAATATAGTAACCCTAATCTGAGCCCCCTACACCGCCGCCACCTATATTAAATTTATTAACCCCTAATCTAATCCCCCTACACCGCCGCCACCTATATTAAATATATTAACCACTAAACCTAAGTCTAACCTAACACCTCCTAACTTAATTATTATTTAAATAAATCTAAATAATATTAACATTATTACCTAAATTATTCCTATTTAAAACTAAATACTTACCTATAAATTAAACCCTAAGATAGCTACAATATAACTAATAGTTACATTGTAGCTAGCCTAGGGTTTATATTTATTTTACAGGTAACTTTGTATTTATTTTAACTAGGTACAATAGCTATTAAATAGTTAATAACTATTTAATAGCTACCTAGTTAAAATAATTACCAAATTACCTGTAAAATAAATCCTAACCTAAGTTACCATTACACCTAACACTACACTATCAATAAATTAATTAATAAACTACAATTATCTCATCTAAAATACAATTAAATACACTAAACTATATTACAAAAAAAACAAACACTAAATTACAAAAAATAAAAAAGATTACAAGAATTTTAAGCTAATTACACCTAACCTAAGCCCCCTAATAAAATAAAAAAGCCCCCCAAAATAATAAAATTTCCCTACCCTAAACTATATTACAAAAGTAATCAGCTCTATTACCAGCCCTTAAAAGGGTCTTTTGCGGGGCATTGCCCCAAAGTAATCAGCTCTTTTACCTGTAAAAAAAAGAACACCGAACACCCCCCATTACAACCCACCACCCACACACCCCTACTCTAAAACCCACCCGATCCCCCCTTAAAAAAACCTAAGTCTAACCCCCAAGTGGTTCTTACCTGTCCTGAAGACCGGCGGAGAAGGTCCTGTTCCAGGCGGTGAAGTCTTCTTCCAAGTGCCCAGCAAAAGGCCCTTTTAAGGGCTGCTAATAGAGCTGATTAATTTTGTAATTTAGTTTAGGGTAGGGAAATTTTATTATTTTGGGGGGGCTTTTTATTTTATTAGGGGGCTTAAATTACGTGTAATTATCTTAAAATTCTTGTAATCTTTTTTTATTTTTTGTAATTTAGTGTTTTGTTTTTTTGTAATATAGTTTAGTGTATTTAATTGTATTTTAGTTGAGATAATTGTAGTTTATTTAATTAATTTATTGATAGTGTCGTGTTAGGTGTAATGGTAACTTAGGTTAGGATTTATTTTACAGGTAATTTGGTAATTATTTTAACTAGGTAGCTATTAAATAGTTATTAACTATTTAATAGCTATTGTACCTAGTTAAAATAAATACAAAGTTACCTGTAAAATAAATATAAACCCTAAAATAGCTACAATGTAATTATTAATTATATTGTAGCTATCTTAGGGTTTATTTTATAGGTAAGTATTTAGTTTTTAAATAGGAATAATTTAGTTAATAATATTAATATTATTTAGATTTATTTAAATAATAATTAAGTTAGGGGGTGTTAGGGTTAGACCTAGGTTTAGTGGTTAATATATTTAATATAGGTGGCGGCGGAGTAGGGGGATTAGATTAGGGGGTAATAGAGTTAATATAGGTGGCGGCAGTGTAGGGGGATCATATTAGGGGGTAATAGAGTTAATATAGGTGGCGGCGGTGTAGGGGGATCATATTAGGGGGTAATAGAGTTAATATAGGTGGCGGCGGTGTAAGGGGCTCAGATTAGGAGTTACTATATTTAAAATAGGTGGCAGCGGTGTAGGGAGATCATATGAGGGGTTACTATATTTGAAATAGGTGGCGGCGGTGTAGGGGGGTCAGATTAGGGGGTAATACATTTAATGTAGCTGGCGGCAGTGTAGGGGGATCAGATTAGGGGGTAATAGAGTTAATATAGGTGGCGGCGGTGTAGGGGGCTCAGATTAGGGGTTACTATATTTAAAATAGGTGGCGGCGGTGTAGGGAGATCATATTAGGGGGTAATAGAGTTAATATAGGTGGCGGCGGTGTAGGGAGTTCATATTAGGGGTTACTATATTTTAAATAGGTGGCGGCGGTGTAGGAGATCATATTAGAGGTTACTATATTTGAAATAGGTGGCGGCGGTGTAGGGGGGTCAGATTAGGGGGTAATACATTTAATGTAGCTGGCGGCGGTGTAGGGGGATTAGATTAGGGGTAATACATTTAATGTAGCTGGCGGCGGTGTAGGGAGGTCAGATTAGGGGTTAATATATTTTATTATTAGGAGTGAGAGGGGGGACTGCGGATAGAGGGGTATACGTGTTGGGATGATGTTTGGGAGGTGTGTTAGACAGTAACGGGAGATTTTATACTTTAGTTAGTTTTTTTATGCGGCGGCAGTTTCTAAAGTGCCGTAAGTCACTGGCGACTCCAGAAATTTGTACTTACGCTTATTTCTGGACATCACTAGTTTGTCAGACTTATGGCACTTTAGCAACTGTTGGCGCTGTATATGTAATAACTCGATGTGCTTGGTCAAACTACGGGCGGCGCAGGTTTCCACGCTTGCGCCGAAACCTGCGCCGTATATCAGATCGTGCCCTTGCTTCCTTCTCTTCCAAGAGAATGAAACAGATTAGATAATAGAAGTAAATTAGAAAGTTTTTTAAAATTGTATGCTCTGTCTAAATCATGAAATAATTTTTTTGGGTTTCATGTCCCTTTAACTGTGGATAAACAGCTGTCGGCTTTATCCAATGCAGGTGCGTGCTATAAAAAAAGTGAAAGTAACCACTGAGCAGGGTAATTTGTCAACAACCCTGTGACGTGTTTTTTTTTTTAAACCGTAGACTGGTGGGCTAAGAAGAAGAAACCGGGGGGCTGTTTGGGGGGGGGGGTGTAATTTAGTGAAGGCTTTTCCTGTAAAAGGTGAGTGACTGCACATACTGTGCATAAAAGCTTAATGAAACCAATTATTTACTGTCCCTTTAAATGTGGTTTAAATTAGATATAAAAAATACAGCAAATACTTTGCAAAGTTTAATTTAGTAAACGGATTATTTGTAGCATTTGAGTTCATATTTGTAAATTTGAGAATCTGGTCAACGATTATCAGAAGTAGTGCAGTGGTTTAATTAGATTGTACAAGGTCACTCAAAGGTTGAGTGGTACTGACATAATGGAAAAAAAAAGACAGAGCTTGTGATTAAGAAACTTGCCAGCTTACATTTATCTCCTGCATAGCCTGCACTGAAATATTATAGCTCAACAAATAAGTGCATTTAAAAATCTGCTTGGGTTTCCATTCATTATATTAGTAAGAAGAGGTTTAGATTACATAGCCATTTATTAGAAGAATATCAGGGGAGGAACTTTTATAGCCAATATAGGGAATGGATAGTTACAAATGTACAAAGCCTGTTCCAGCAGTGATTATGTACAGCAAACTTTATATTCTGTTACAGCTCACCCACAAAAATGTTTTTGTATTTAAGCTGTTGAATAAAAGTGAGGGACTGAATGGCTAAAAGAGAACCCTGTTTTTCTTTTATTTAAAAACTTTTTTTTATAAGTATTATTATTGATTATTATTATTATTATTATTAAGAAGAAGAAAAATAACTTCCATGTAAGATGATTCATATTGAGCATATTATGTTAAACAACTTTCTAATTTACTTCTATTGTCTAATTAGCTTTGTACTCTTGGTATCCTTTTTTGAAAAGCATATGTAGGTAGGCTCAGGAGCTGGAAGCAAGGAGTCCCTGCCTAGACCTGCTCTGAGGGATCAAGTAGAGAAGTTGCTGCCCACACTGCCTAAACATCAACACCTCCCCATTAACTTGTGTCACACATGCCCAGCTCAGTTGCAGCCCTCCAATTCTCCTGGAGGGATTGTTTCCAGGGCCAAAAAACTGTTAGAGCCGCCCTCCCCCCTATGTTAAGCAGCAGTTAAAAGGGACACAAACACAACATTTTTATTTCATGATTCAGATAGAACATACCATTTTAAACAACTTTCCAATTTACTTCTATTATCAATTTTGCTTCATCCCCTTGTTATCCTTTATTGAAGGAGCATTAATGCACTACAGGGAGATAAGTGAACACATTATTAAGTCAATGACAAGAGGCATATGTGTGCAGCCACCAATCAGCAGCTAGATCCTGAGCCTACCTAGGTATGCTTTTCAACAAACTAATCTGTTAAAGCTGCACTGTACTAAAAAACTGAAATCATATTTGTAGTTTTAAATTGGTACTTTCTTCTAATGTAGGCAGCCAATGTTATCTGCAAGTACAGCAGTGCATATTAAATAAATAAGCTTAGCATGAGGCAGATAAAATAATGGCTTTGCAAGGGTCTGTTCGACTTTGCAATTCCTAATTAATTTGGGAATTCAGTAACCACCTGTTTGAGAATGTATCATTGAAAAACCTGTCACACATGGGGCGCGATCCGATATAGATCGCAGTTTGCGGCGCAAGCGAGGGAACCGGCGTCACCCGCAGTTTCAGCTCGCAACTCGAGCTATCCCATATAAGTCGCCGTCAGATGCTAACGTGCCGCAAGTCTCACAAACCAGCGATGTCCAGAAATCTGCGTAAGTACAAATTTCTGGCGTCGCCAGTGACCTTGCGGCACGTTAGAAACTGCCGGCGCCTATAAAACCTGACTAAAGTCTAAATCACCCGCACTGTCTAACACGCCTCCCTAACATCGCCCGACACGTCTAACACGCCTCCCTAACCTAGCCCGACACGTCTAACCCTCTATCCGCTATCCCCCCTCACTAGCCTAACAATTAAATATGTATTAACCCCTAAACCGCCGCTCCCAGAGCCCGCCGCTACCTAATAAAGTTATTAACCCCTAAACCGCCGCCAGCTATATTAAATATATAACCCCCTAAAGTGAGCCCCTAACACCGCCGCCATCTACCTTACCTACCCCCTAAAGTGAGCCCCTAACACCGCCGCCATCCTACCTTACCTATCCCCTAAAGTGAGCCCCTACCCCGCCGCTATTTTAAAATTATTAACCCCAAATCTAATCCCCCCTACCCCGCCGCCATCTATATTAAATTATTTAACCCCTAAAATACTAAACTATCCCTACCACTAAACCTAAGTCTAACCCTACAAATAGCCCTGAAAAGGGCTTTTTGCGTGGCATTGCCCCAAAGTAACAGCTCTTTTGCCAGCCCTTAAAAGGGCTTTTTGCGGGGCATGCCCCAAAGTAACAGCTCTTTTGCCAGCCCTTAAAAGGGCTTTTGGCGGGGCTTTGTCACAAAGTAAACTGCTCTTTTGCCTACAATCTACATCCCCCTACACCGCGGCCACCTATAATAATGTATTAACCCCTAATCTAATCCCCCTATACCGCCGCCAGCTATATTAATATTATTAACCCCTAATGTAAGCCCCTTACACCGCCGCCATCTCTATTAAAATGATTAACCCTAATTTAATCTACCTACCCCGCCGCCAGCTATATTATCTATATTAACCCTAAGTATATTATAGTTAATATAGGTATTACATTATATATATTAACTATATTAACCCTAATTATATTAGGGTTAATATAGTTATATAGTTACTATAGTATTTATATTAACTATATTAACTCTATCTAACCCTAACACCCCTAACTAAATTTATATTAAATTAATATAATTCATTTATAAACTAAAATATTTCTATTTAAATCTAAATACTTACCTATAAAATAAACCCTAAGATAGCTACAATATAATTAATAATTACATTGTAGCTATGTTAGGGTTAATATTTATTTTACAGGTAAATTGTTAATTATTTTAACTAGGTATAATAGCTATTAAATAGTAATTAACTATTTAATATCTACCTAGTTAAAATAATTACCCAATTACCTGTAAAATAAATCCTAACCTAAGTTACAAATACACCTACACTATCAATAAATTAAATAAACTACAAACATCTATCTAAAAATACAATTAAATTAACTAAACTAAATTACAAAAAAAACAAACACTAAATTACAAAAAATAAAAAAAAGATTACAAGATTTTTAAAGCTAATTACACCTATTCTAAGCCCCCTAATAAAATAATAAACCCCCAAAATAAAAAAAATTCCCTGCCCTATTCTAAATTAAAATAAGCTCTTTACCTTACCAGCCCTTAAAAGGGCCTTTTGTGGGCATGCCCCAAAGAAAACAGCTCTTTTGCATACAAATACAATACCCCCCCCCCCCATTACAACCCACCACCCACATACCCCTATTCTAAAACCACCCAACCCCCCCTTAAAAAAGCCTAACACTACCCCCCTGAAGATCTCCCTACCTTGTCTTCACCACACCGGGCCGAACTCCTGATCCGATCCGGGCGATGTCTTCCTCCAAGCGGCAAGAAGAATTCTTCCTCCGGCGATGTCTTCCTCCAAGCGGCAAAGAAGAATTCTTCCTCCGGCGACGTCTTCCTCCAAGCGGCAGCAAAGTCTTCATTCTTCCGGCGGCATCTTCAATCTTCTTTCTTCGCTCCGCCGCCGCGGAGCATCCATCCAGGCCGACGACTGAACGACGAATGAGGTACCTTTAAATGACGTCATCCAAGATGGCGTCCGCCGAATTCGATTGGCTGATAGGATTCTATCAGCCAATTGGATTTAAGTTAGAAAAATCTGATTGGTGATTGAATCAGCCAATCAGATTCAAGTTCAATCCGATTGGCTGATCCAATCAGCCAATCAGATTGAGCTCGCATTCTATTGGCTGATCGGAACAGCCAATAGAATGCGAGCTCAATCTGATTGGCTGATTGGATCAGCCAATCGGATTGAACTTGAATCTGATTGGCTGATTCAATCAGCCAATCAGATTTTTCTAACTTAATTCCGATGGCTGATAGATCCTATCAGCCAATCGGAATTCGGCGGACGCCATCTTGGATGACGTCATTTAAAGGTACCTCATTCGTCGTTCAGTCGTCGGCCTGGATGGATGCTCCGCGGCGGCGGGAGCGAAGAAAGAAGATTGAAGATGCCGCCGGAAGAATGAAGACTTTGCTGCCCGCTTGGAGGAAGACGTCGCGGAGGAAGAATTCTTCTTTGCCGCTTGGAGGAAGGACATCGCCGGAGGAAGAATTCTTCTTTGCCGCTTGGAGGAAGACATCGCCCGGATCGGATCAGGAGTTTGGCCGGTGTGGTGAAGACAAGGTAGGGAGATCTTCAGGGGGGTAGTGTTAGGCTTTTTTAAGGGGGTTTGGGTGGTTTTAGAATAGGGGTATGTGGGTGGTGGGTTGTAATGGGGGGGGGTATTGTATTTCTATGCAAAAGAGCTGTTTTCTTTGGGGCATGCCCCACAAAAAGGCCCTTTTAAGGGCTGGTAAGGTAAAGAGCTTATTTTAATTTAGAATAGGGCAGGGAATTTTTTTTATTTTGGGGTTTATTATTTTATTAGGGGGCTTAGAATAGGTTGTAATTAGCTTAAAAATCTTGTAATCTTTTTTTTTATTTTTTGTAATTTAGTGTTTGTTTTTTTTTGTAATTTAGTTTAGTTAATTTAATTGTATTTTTAGATAGATGTTTGTAGTTTATTTAATTTATTGATAGTGTAGGTGTATTTGTAACTTAGGTTAGGATTTATTTTACAGGTAATTGGGTAATTATTTTAACTAGGTAGATATTAAATAGTTAATTACTATTTAATAGCTATTATACCTAGTTAAAATAATTAACAATTTACCTGTAAAATAAATATTAACCCTAACATAGCTACAATGTAATTATTAATTATATTGTAGCTATCTTAGGGTTTTATTTTATAGGTAAGTATTTAGATTTAAATAGGAATATTTTAGTTTATAAATGAATTATATTAATTTAATATAAATTTAGTTAGGGGTGTTAGGGTTAGATAGAGTTAATATAGTTAATATAAATACTATAGTAACTATATTAACTATATTAACCCTAATATAATTAGGGTTAATATAGTTAATATATATAATGTAATACCTATATTAACTATAATATACTTAGGGTTAATATAGATAATATAGCTGGCGGCGGGGGTAGGTAGATTAAATTAGGGGTTAATCATTTTTAATAGAGATGGCAGCGGTGTAAGGGGCTTACATTAGGGGTTAATAATATTAATATAGCTAGGTGGCGGTATAGGGGATTAGATTAGGGGTTAATAATTTTTATATAGGTGGCGGCGGTGTAAGGGGTCAGATTAGGGGATAGATAAGGTAGATGACAGCGGTGTAAGGGGTTCCTAATTAGGGATAGATAAGGTAGATGGCGGGCGGTTGTTTTAGGGGCTCCACAGTAGGGAGGTTAGTTTTATGTAGATGGCGGCGGGGTCCGGGAGCGGCGGTTTAGGGGTTAATAACCTTTATTAGGGATTTCTGGGGGGGGGGGGATCGCGGTTGACTGGTAGATAGACATTGGCATGCGTTAGGTGTTAGGTTTATTTTAGAAGATCGCGTGTTGACAGGGAGATAGACATTGCGCATGCGTTAGGTGTTAGGCTTTATTTTAGCAGCCAGTTTAGGGAGTTACGGGTCTCTCCAATAGTCAGCGTAAGGCTTCTTAACGGCTGCTTTTTGTGGCGAGGTGAAAATGGAGTAAGTTTTCTCCATTTTCGCCCACGTAAAGCCTTACGCTGCATATTGGATACCAAAACTGCGCTGGTTTGGTATACCTGCCTATAGCCACAAAAACTAACCGGGCGACGGCAGAAATATACCGGGCGTAACTTCTAAGTTACGCCGTATATAGGATACCAAATCAGCGTAAATATTGGCGTCGCCGGCTTTTGCGGGGCGACCGATTTATATCGGATCGACCCCAATGATCTTAACGGACGTGTGTGCTAAAGATATCTGAGGCCAATTGGGGACAATCCCACTTAATTTATTTAATAGAACAATAGGTACAGAAAATAATTGTTTTTATGTTTAAAAAAAATCCATATTTGCTTAGTTAATTACATATGTCTCCACGCATAGAACCCATCACTATTAGATTATTTTGCATTCTTCTGCAACAGTAAATGCTGTATGAGAAAAGTTTTCAGGCATAATTAGCTTTAAAGGAGGTAATTTAAGCACAAGAAGAGCAGTGCTGAGTAACAAGCTAAAAACCTAATAGCAACTGTGTTGCTTAGTTACAGTCATCGTGACAAAAGAAGAAATGGCCTCCCATTGTCAATTTGCTCTTGCAAGCTTTCTTCATTAAATGGGAGGATGGGAAACATATCAATAGCCCCCCAATGTTATTGTCAAAGTGATGCCCCAAATAATTACTCCTGCACCAATCTAAAACTTTTATTGGAATGCTGTTCATTATGTGACTCTATTTATTTTAAATTACTTTATGTTCTATCTTACATTTTAATAGGTTTTATGCAAATAATAACTTTGAATTAAATAAAGCTTAACAAGCCTCTATAAAAAGTTTTTTACGTGGTCCATTTCAGCCTAACAGGAACCCCAATATTTAATGTCTGGCTCTCATTTTCCCATGAAGAGCATGTATGCATTTAATAAATATGACAATAAGAAATAAACTCAGCTTCACTATATTCAGATGTGGTCTTGCTTGAGTGAAATATGGGACAGATCGGTCCATTGTTTCCATTACACCTCTAGTAGCAAAGGACTGAGCGCAGTGTCAATAAAGGAGATCCCCAATGGGATAATTAATAAACCATGTAGGTTCCCATTAATCTCAATACACAATAAAGAAGTAGCATCTATTAGGGTCTACAACATACACATTTACTATGTTCCTATACCTAGTTTCCAAATGTCATCATACAACATCATACACCCTACTAAAACAGCATCGCAAACACCAGAGACATCAAGAAGGCAGTATGTAGATACTGAGGTGAGATGAGTGGTATGTATTCCACAAAGTGTCTATTTCCCTACACTCTAAAAGTTTTCCATATGAGGTCTTACCTCTAAAATGTTTATCTCTAATGCTTGCGTCTATATGAGATTGATATCTACAAAGTGTCATGAAGCCTATGTCAGTACTGGACGGCTGAGTACTGGTAGCTCGGTACACAGAGCGACAATGCAAGAAGACAGAAAGATGGTCAAGGAACAGGTCAGAGGTCACAACTCCGAAAAACATTAGGCAAAAATCAGAACCCGAAAGGAGAAGTCAAATTCCCAAACCAGAGGTAAAAAACCCAGAAAATCAAATCACAAGCAAGGAGCATACAACCTTATCAGAGTTCACAAAGCGCATCTTTGATGGCCACATTGTTTTATTAACTAGCACAAATGGTGGGAACAAAACATGTCACAGGCGTCATGACCAAGAAACGTGACATGATGCAGCAAAGATGTGAGCTCACTGTAAAAAATAAAGAGGGTGTCCTCAAAAGTAGTTCCTTGGCAGCAAAAAGTGTTGTTAGGAAACTGCAACATGACAGAAAAGTCCTGGAAAACTTTTTGGTTTCAGGTCAACTTTATCTTAACCCAGTGTCGGTGTGGTGGAGAGGAGAGGATTTCTCCAATTAAGGTGAGATATAAAGAAGGTTCTTAGTCTGCACACCAGTAAAGCAGGTATTTTATAAACGTTTTTATTTGGCATCTAGTGGCTCGGAAGTTTTGACTCTCCAATATGTGGGACAAGTGTGTTTTTAGTTTTTGTCAACTCCCCTACCACATGAGCTATATGTCCTCTCATTTAATATTCTTTTATTCCTATTGACTTATTTTTTAAAATCAGCCAAATAGGAAGAAAATAACAGCAGGAAGAGGAGTCCAGAAGAGTGGATCACAGCGGAGAGGAATTCACACAGTGCTGGATTGTGGTGAACTAAGTCGGATGAATGATGCTGGACACCTGACAGAAAAACCCTTTGGACAATAAGTAGAATGATTTTCGTTTTGTTTTAAGTGTATTTTTTTTAGGATTTAGTTTTATTTTTCTATTTAGGATTTTTTAGGCAGGGTTTTTATTTTAAGGGATACTTACGGCTAGATTACGAGTTGTGCATTAAGGTAAAAATGCAGCGTTAAGAGGTCCAAACTCGCTGCTTTTTCTACACCCGCTGGTATTACAAGTCTTGCAGGTTTAGGGGCCACCGCACACCTTCTTTGGCTCTTACCGCAAAATGACTTACGTAAACTTCGAAAAGTCTCTTTTTTCTATGGGACTTCCATAGCGCTGATATTACGAGTCTGTACTGGGAGGCCAAAAAAGTGAGCGGTACCCCTACCCCGTCGAGAGGTCCTAACGCACTTTAAAAGTCTGTAGTTCTAAGTTTTAAGGTTACAACGCTTGTAACATAAAACTAACTAACTAAAGTGCTAAAAAAAGTACACTAACACCATAAAATACCTATTAACCCCTAAACCTAAATCTAACCCTAACACCCCCTAACTTAAATATAATTACAATAAATCTAACTAAAATTCCTATCAGTAACTAAATTATTCCTTTTTAAAACTAAATACGTACCTATAAAATAAACCCCTAAGCTAGCTACCAATATAACTAATAGTTACATTGTAGCTAGCTTAGGGTTTATTTATATTTCTACAGCAAGTTTGTATTTATTTTAACTAGGTAGAATAGTTATTAAATAGTTATTAACTATTTAATAACTACCTAGCTAAAATAAATACAAAAGTACTGTAACATAAAACCTAACCTAAGTTACAATACCCACCTAACACTACACTATATTAAATAAATTATTTAAATTAACAACAATTAAATAAATTCAATTAGCCTAAAGTACAAAAAAAACAACACCACTAAATTACAGAAAATAATAAACAAATTACCAGATATTTAAACTAATTACACCCTAATCTAATACGCCTATCAAAATAAAAAAGCCCCGCCAAAATAAAAAAAACCCCTAGCCTAAACTAAACTACCAATAGCCTTAAAAGGGCCTTTTGCGGGTCATTGTCCCAAAGTAATCCAGCTCTTTTGCCTGTAAAAAAAAATACAAACAACCTCGCAACAGTAAAACCACAACCCACACAACCAACCCCCCAAATACAAATACTATCTAAAAAAACCTAAGCTCCCATTGCCCTGAACAGGGCATTTGGATGGGCATTGCCTTTAAAAGGGCAGATAGCCTCTTTTGCGGCCCAAACCCTAATCTAAAAAATAAAACTCACCCAATACAACCTAAAAAAAACTAACACTAACCCCCTGAAGATCGATTTACTGTTTGAAGACGGACATCCATCCTCAAGGAAGCGGCAGAAGTCTCTCATCCAACCCGGGCCGGAAGTCCTCAACGAAGCCGGGAGAAGTCTTCATCCAAGCGGGAGAAAGTAGTCCTCCAGACGGGCACGCAGTCTTCAATCAGACGGCATCTTCAATCTTTCATCCATCCGACGCAGAGCGGCCTCATCTTCAAGACATCCGAGGCGGAGCATCCTCTTCAAACGAAGCCTTCTTACTGAATGAAGGTTCCTTTAAGTGATGTAATCCAAGATGGCGTCCTTAGATTCCGATTGGCTGATAGAATTCTATCAGCCAATCGGAATTAAGGTAGAAAAAATTCCTATTGGCTGATGCAATCAGCCCAATACGGATTGAGCTTGAATTCTATTGGCCTGTTCCAATCAGCCAATAGGATTGAGCTCCCATTCTTATTGGCTGTTTTCCAATCAGCCAATAGGATTGAGCTCGCATTATTTTTTAGATTAGGGTTTGGGCTGCAAAAGAGCTAACTGCCCCTTTTTAAGGGCAATGCCCATCCAATGCCCTTTTCAGGGCAATGGGGAGCTTAGGTTTTCTTTTTTTTAGATAGTATTTTATTTGGCGGGGTTGGTTGTGTGGATGGTGGGTTTTACAGGTAAAAGAGCACTGATTCTTTGGGGCAATGCCCTGCAAAAGGCCCTTTTAAGGGCTATTGGTAGTTTAGTCTATGCTAGGGTTTTTTTTATTTTGGGGGGGGCTTTTTTATTTTTTGATAGGGGCTATTCGATTGGGTGTAATTAGTTTAACTATCTTCTGTAATTTGTTTATATTTTCCTGTAATTTAGTGTTTGTTTTATTTGTACTTTAGCTATTTAATTTATTTAATTGTTGTTAATTTAGTTAATTTATATAATTATAGTGTTAGTGTTAGGTGTTATTGTAAACTTAGGTTAGGCTTTATTTTACAGGTATGTTCTGTATTTATTTTAACTAGGTAGCTAGTAAATAGTTCATAACTATTTAATAACTAGTCTACCTAGTTAAAATAAATACAAACTTGCTTGTAAATAAAAATAAACCCTAAGCTAGCTACAATGTAACTATTAGTTATATTGTAGCTAGCTTAGGGTTTATTTTATAGGTAAGTATTTAGTTTTAAATAGGAATTATTTAGTTAATGATAGGAAATTTTTAGTTAAAGTATATTGTAATTATATTTAAGTTAGGGGGGTGTTGGGGTTAGGGTTAGACTTAGGTTTAGGGGTTAATACAATTTAGTATAGTGGCAGCAACGCTTGGGGGTGGCAGATTAGGGTGGTTTCAATAAATGTAGGTAGGTTGCGGGGCGATGTTAGGGACGGCAAGATTCAGGGTTAATAATATTGAACTAATGTTTGCGAGGGTGGGAGGAGTGTGGCGGTTTAGGGGTTAATATTTTTATTATACTGGCTCGCGAGTTGGGGGCAGCAGATTAGGGGTTAATAAGTGTAGGTAGGTTGGGCTACATTGGGGACGGCAGATTAGGGGTTAATAAAATCATATGTAGGTGTCGGCGATGTTGGGGCCAGCAGATTAGGGGTTCATAAGTATAACTGTAGGTGGTGGCGGTGTCCCGGAGTGGCAGATTAGTGGTTAATAAATATAATACAGGTGTCGGTGATGTCGGGGGCGGCAGATTAGGGTTAATAAGTGTAAGGGTGTTAGGTATAGACATAAATTCTATATTTCCCCATAGGAATTAACTGGGGCTGGTTACTGAGTTTTAAGCTGCCTTTTTGGCAGGTGTTAGACTATTTGTCAGCCGGCTCTCACATTGATTGCTATGGGGAAATCGTGCTACGAGCACTTACGAGCAACTTTTGCTCAACGCTCACTTCTTGCCTTTTAAACGCCGGGTTTGTAAAACCACGTATAATACCAGCACTGCAGGTAAGTAAGCAGTGAGAGAAAACTGCTCGTTAGCACCGCACAGCCTCTAACGCAAAACTCATAACTCTGGCCATTAGTTTTTGTATTTAGGGTTTTTTTGGGGAGAGGGCTTTTTTGTAGTGATACTTTCTTTTTTTAGTGTTTATTTTTTAGGGAAATTCTGCTTTTTAAGGGGGGGGGGTCTTCAGTTGTGGGGCTTTATTTCTTTAGGATACATTTTTGATTTATGTTGGGGTTTGTCATTTTTTGGGGTATTTTTTAGTAAATTTTATGTTAGGCATTTTTAATGGTAACTTAGGGGTTACCCATTAGGTCAGGTGTTCTTATGTGGTTAGCAGTTAGTAGGGTTAATAGTTTACAGTTTGTTGTGTTGGGAGTTGCAGTGGTTTAATGGTTAATAGCGTAGGGGGTGTTTTTGTGTGTGTTGGGTTGTGGCTGTTTAGGGGTTAATAATGTGATGGGGCAGGGGTTAGAGAAATGTTTATGTAGTTGATTAATTTGTTTGTGCCTGTTCTAGCGCAGTAACTTTGTTTTTTGCTTATAAAATTACAATTGGGCTAAAAAAAAACACATCTACTTGTAAAATGAGCACAAAAATGGAAGCAGTAAAAATTGTGCTCTAGCAATGTTAATGAACCTTCCCGCTTGTATTTTGAAACTCCACTTGTTGTCCAACCCATAATATTGCTATTTAACTTTATCTCTGACATTCCTTCGTTCCAGTTTTATAAGTGGAAGTCATTCAAAGCCTCTTAGAAGGTGAGGTTAGGCTGGGGACACCCAGTGAAAGGGGCTGGGAAAGCAAAAAAAAAGCCCCCCCCCCCCCCGCATTTGTAAAGAAAAACAGGAGAAAGCAGGAATCTGTAGACTTCTGTCTACATTTGATACTTTGGGGCTTGGTTAGGAATCTGAAAATCAGCACAATGTTACTAAAAAAATAAGCAAAACTATACATTGTTACAAAAACACTCCAGGTGGGCTATATATAAATAGATCATCTACAAAACATTTATGCAAAGAAAAATCTAGTGTACAATGTCCTTTAAGTCCCACATGCCCTGACCCTATTCTTAGTCCATGGTGACCATACCATGTTTTCCATAGATAAGATACTAGGGGGTAGATTTATCAAATGTCGGGCAGACACGATGTCGGGCAGACACAATTCTGGTGAAATGCTTGTGCAATGCTCCCCCTGCACATTCGCGGCCAATCTCTTCCTAGCAGGGGGTGTCAATAATCCCGATCTTAACCGATCAGGATGATTGCTGTCCGCTACCTCAGAGGTGGCGGATGAATTATGGAGCAGCGGTTTTATGTCCCTAGCTGTTTGCAGTTTGTTTCACTCACTTTTTAAATTTCCTTTATCTGCATAGGAAGAACATTAGGTTTATTCCAGTGTTAACCTATTACTTTACTGACGTAAGCAAAAAAAGCAATTACATGGGAACAAACATAAGCTATAGCAGCATAGTAGTCAGGTCTAAATGGACAGTAAACACCTGCGGCTAGATTTAGAGTTTTGTCGGAATTAAGGTAGGAAAATTCTGATTGGCTGATGGAATCAGCCAATCAGATTCAAGTTCAATCCGATTGGCTGATCCAATCAGCCAATCAGATTGAGCTTGCATTCTTTTTCCTACCTTAATTCCGATTGGCTGATAGAATCCTATCAGCCAATCGGAATTCGAGGGACGCCATCTTGGATGACGTCCCTTAAAGGAACCGTCATTCATCGGGAAGTCGTCGGTGAAGATGGATGTTCCGCGTCGGCGGGATCAACTACATGGATCCGGAAGAAAGAAGATTGAAGATGCCGCTTGATAGAAGACTTCAGTCGGATCATGGACCTCTTCAGCTCCCGCTTGCATGAAGCCTTCAGCCGGATCATGGACATCTTCAGCCCCCTGCTTTGGCTAAGATCAAGACATCGGAGGCTCTTCTGGATCGATCGGTGAACCCGGCGTGGTGAAGATAAGGTAGGAAGATCTTCAGGGGGCTTAGTGTTAGGTTTATTTAAGGGGGGTTTGGGTTAGATTAGGGGTATGTGGGTGGTGGGTTGTAATGTTGGGGGGGTATTGTATGTTTTTTTTACAGGCAAAAGAGCTGAATTCTTTGGGGAGTGTAGTGTTAGGTTTAATTGTAGATAATTGTAGGTATTTTATTTAATTAATTTATTGATAGTGTAGTGTTAGGTTTAATTGTAACTTAGGTTAGGATTTATTTTACAAGGTAATTTTGTAATTATTTTAACTAGGTAACTATTAAATAGTTATTAACTATTTAATAGCTATTGTACCTGGTTAAAATAAATACAAAGTTGCCTGTAAAATAAATATTAATCCTAAAATAGCTACAATATAATTATAATTTATATTGTAGCTATATTAGGATTTATTTTACAGGTAAGTATTTAGCTTTAAATAGGAATAATTTATTTAATAAGAGTTAATTTATTTCGTTAGATTTAAATTAATATTTAAACTTAGGGGGGTGTTAGTGTTAGGGTTAGATTTAGCTTTAGGGGTTAATACATTTATTAGAGTAGCGGTGAGATCCGGTCGGCAGATTAGGGGTTAATTATTGTAGGTAGGTGGAGGCGACGTTGGGGGCGGCAGATTAGGGGTTAATAAATATAATATAGGGGTCGGCGGTGTTAGGGGCAGCAGATTAGGGGTACATAGGAATAACGTAGGTCGCTGCGGTGTACGGAGCGGCAGATTAGGGGTTAATAATAATATGCAGGGGTCAGCGATAGCGGGGGCGGCTGATAAGGGGTTAATAAATATAATATAGGGGTCGGCGGTATTAGGGGCAGCAGATTAGGGGTACATAGGGATAACGTAGGTGGCGGCGGTGTGCGGTCGGCAGATTAGGGGTTAATAATTGTAGGTAGGTGGCGGCGACGTTGGGGGCGGCAGATTAGGGATTAATAAATATTATGTAGGTGTCGGCGGTATTAGGGGCAGCAGATTAGGGGTACATAGGGATAACGTAGGTGGCGGTGGTGTAGGGAGCGGCAGATTAGGGGTTAAAAATTTTTAATAAAGTGGCGGCGATGTGGGGGGGAACCTCGGTTTAGGGGTACATAGGTAGTTTATGGGTGCTAGTGTACTTTTAGAGCACAGTAGTTAAGAGCTTTTTGAACCGGCGTTAGCCCAGAAAGCTCTTAACTACTGACTTTTTTCTGCGGCTGGAGTTTTGTCGTTAGATTTCTAACGCTCACATTCAGCCAAGACTCTAAATACCAGCGTTAGAAAGATTCCATTGAAAAGATAGGATACGCAAATGGCGTAGGGGGGATCTGCGGTAAGGAAAAGTCGCGCTGCAAAGTGAGCGTTAGACTCTTTCCTGACTGACTCTAAATACCAGCGGTAGCCCAAAACCAGCGTTAGGAGCCTCTAACGCTGGTTTTGACGGCTACCGCCAAACTCTAAATCTAGCCGCTGGTCATTACAAGACATTTCTGCTGTATTGCTGCAGTATAACATATCAGCCAAGTCTAAATGTTTTCTAAACATATTAACATCCTTTTTACTGCAATTAGTATTCAATATCAAGGGTCCACCCACCATTTGCCTTGTGTGGAGGAGCCAATCTAAGCTTTAGTCCACAGACAACAAGGATAACCATGCTCATAATATTAGCATAAAATGCCTTGTTTTGCGGTTGTATTATGCTAAAGCCAATTAGAGACAGGTACGTAACGTAGCAGTATGTGAAAAGCAGAATAGGGCTAAAAAAAGCTACTCCCAGGTGGTCACTGGGCTACAGAACAAGCTACTGAGCTGTTGTTCATCCCTTGCAGATTGCTTCTCTTTCTATATATATATATATATATATATATATATATATATATATATATATTATATATATATATATATATATTATATTATATATATATATATATATATATATATATATATAGAAGAGAAGCAATCTGCAAGGGATGAACAACAGCTCAGTAGCTTGTTCTGTAGCCAGTGACCACCTGGGAGTAGTTTTTTTAGCCCTATTCTGCTTTTCACATACTGCTACGTTACGTACCTGTCTCTAATTGGCTTTAGCATAATACAACCGCAAAACAAGGCATTTTATGCTAATATTATGAGCATGGTTATCTTGTTGTCTGTGGACTAAAGCTTAGATTGGCCTCCACACGGCAAATGGTGGGTGGACCCTTGATATTGAATACTAATTGCAGTAAAAAGGATGTTATATGTTTAGAAACATTTAGACTTGGCTGATATGTTATACTGCAGCAATACAGCAGAATGTCTTGTAATGACAGCGGCTAGATTTTAGAGTTTGGCGGTAGCCGTCAAAACCAGCGTTAGAGGCTCCTAACGCTGGTTTTGGGCTACGCTGGTATTTAGAGTCAGTCAGGAAAGAGTCTAACGCTCACTTTGCAGCGCGACTTTTCCTTACGCAGATCCCCTACGCCATTTGCGTATACTATCTTTTCAATGGAATCTTTCTAACGCTGGTATTTAGAGTCTTGGCTGAAGTGAGCGTGTAGAAATCTACGACAAAACTCCAGCCGCAGAAAAAAGTCAGTAGTTAAGAGCTTTCTGGGCTAACGCGGTTCAAAAAGCTCTTAACTACTGTGCTCTAAAGTACATAGCACCATAAACTACCTATGTACCCCTAAACCGAGGTCCCCCCACATCGCCGCCACTTTATTAAAAATTTTTAACCCTAATCTGCGCTCCCCACCACGCCACCTACGTTATCCTATGTACCCTAATCTGCTGCCCTAATACCGCCGACACTACATAATATTTATTAATCCCTAATCTGCCGCCAAGTCGCCGCCACCTACCTACAATTATTAACCCTAATCTGCCGATCCGCACACCGCCCCACTACGTTATCCCTATGTACCCCTAATCTGCTGCCCCTAATACCGCCGACCCCTATATTATATATTAACCCCTTATCAGCGCCCCCCGCTATCGCTGACCCTGCATATTATTATTAACCCCTAATCTGCCGCTCGTACACCGCAGCGACCTACGTTATTCTATGTACCCTATCTGCTGCCCCTAACACCGCCGACCCCTATATTATATTTATTAACCCTAATCTGCCGCCCCAACGTCGCCTCCACTACCTACAATAATTAACCCCTAATCTGCGACCGGATCTCACCGTACTCTAATAAATGTATTAACCCTAAAGCTAAATCTAACCCTAACACTAACACCCCCTAAGTTAAATATAATTTAAATCTAACGAAATAAATTAAACTTTATTAAATAAATTATTCCTATTTAAAGCTAAATACTTACCTGTAAAATAAATCCTAATATAGTACAATATAAATTATAATTATATTGTAGCTATTTTAGGATTAATATTATTTTACAGGCAACTTTGTATTTATTTTAACAGGTACAATAGCTATTAAATAGTTAATAACTATTTAATAGTTACCTAGTTAAAATAATTACAAAATTACCTGTAAAATAAATCCTAACCTAAGTTACAATTAAACCTAACACTACACTATCAATAAATTAATTAAATAAATACCTACAATTATCTACAATTAAACCTAACACTACACTCCAAAGAATTCAGCTCTTTTGCCTGTAAAAAAAACATACAATACCCCCCAACATTACAACCACCACCCACATACCCCTAATCTAACCCAAACCCCCTTAAATAAACCTAACACTAAGCCCCTGAAGATCTTCTACCTTATCTTCACCACGCCGGGTTCACGATCGATCCAGAAGAGCCTCCGATGTCTTGATCTTAGCCAAAGCAGGGGGTGAAGATGTCCATGATCCGGTGAAGGCTTCATGCAAGCGGGAGCTGAAGAGGTCCATGATCCGACTGAAGTCTTCTATCAGCGGCATCTTAATCTTCTTTCTTCGGATCCATGTAGTTGATCCCGCCGACGCGGAACATCCATCTTCACCGACGACTTCCGATGAATGACGGTTCCTTTAAGGGACGTCATCAAGATGGCGTCCCTCGAATTCCGATTGGCTGATAGGATTCTATCAGCCAATCGGAATTAGGTAGGAAAAAGAATGCAAGCTCAATCTGATTGGCTGATTGGATCAGCCAATCGGATTGAACTTGAATCTGATTGGCTGATTCCATCAGCCAATCAGAATTTTCCTACCTTAATTCCGACAAAACTCTAAATCTAGCGCAGGTGTTTACTGTCCATTTAGACTGACTACTATGCTGTATAGCTTATGTTTGTTCCCATGTAATTGCTTTTTTTGCTTACGTCAGTAAAGTAATAGGTTAACACTGGAATAAACCTAATGTTCTTCTATGCAGATAAAGGAAATTTAAAAAGTGAGTGAAACAAACTGCAAACAGCTAGGGACATAAAAACCGCTGCTCCATAATTCATCCGCCACCTCTGAGGTAGCGGACAGCAATCATCTGATCGGTTAAGATCGGGATTATTGACACCCCTGCTAGGAAGAGATTGGCCGCGAATGTGCAGGGGGAGCATTGCACAGCATTTCACCAGAATTGTGTCTGCCCGACATCGTGTCTGCCCGACATTTGATAAATCTACCCTAGTATCTTATCTTGGAAAACTGGTATGGTCACCATGGAATAAGAATAGGGTCAGGGCATGTGGGACTTAAAGGACATTGTACACTAGATTTTTCTTTGCATAAATGTTTTGTAGATGATCTATTTATATATAGCCACCTGGGAGTGTTTTTGTAACAATGTATAGTTTTGCTTATTTTTTTTAGTAACATTGTGCTGATTTTCAGATTCCTAACCAAGCCCCAAAGTATCAAATGTAGACAGAAGTCTACAGATTCCTGCTTTCTCTGTTTTTCTTTACAAATGCGGGGGGGGGGGGGCTTTTTTTGCTTTCCCAGCCCCTTTCACTGGGTGTCCCAGCCTAAACCTCACCTTCTAAGAGGCTTTGAATGACTTCCACTTAAAACTGGAACGAAGGAATGTCAGAATAAAGTTAAATAGCAATATTATGGGTTGGACAACAAGTGGAGTTTCAAAATACAAGCGGGAAGGTTCATAACATTGCTAGAGCACAATTTTTACTGCTTCCATTTTTGTGCTCATTTTACAAGTAGATGTGTTTTTTTTTAGCCCAATTGTAATTTTATAAGCAAAAAACAAAGTTACTGCGCTAGAACAGGCACAAACAAATTAATCAACTACATAAACATTTCTCTAACCCTGCCCCATCACATTATTAACCCCTAAACAGCCAAACCCAACACACACAAAAACACCCCTACGCTATTACCATTAAACCACTGCAACTCCCAACACAACAAACTGTAAACTATTAACCCTACTAACTGCTAACCACATAAGAACACCTGACCTAATGGTAACCCCTAAGTTACCATTAAAAATGCCTAACATAAAATTTACTAAAAAATACCCCAAAAAAATGACAAACCCCAACATAAATCAAAATGTATCTAAAGAAATAAAGCCCCACAACTTAAGACCCCCCCCTTAAAAAGCAGAATTTCCCTAAAAAATAAACACTAAAAAAGAAAGTATCACTACAAAAAGCCCTCTCCAAAAAACCCTAAATTACAAAAACTAATGGCCAGATTATGAGTTTTGCGTTAGAGGCTGTGCGGTGCTAACGAGCAGTTTTCTCTCATGCTTACTTACCTGCAGTGCTGGTATTACGTGTTTTACAAACCCGGCGTTTAAAAGGCAAGAAGTGAGCGTTGAGCAAAATGTTGCTCGTAAGTGCTCGTGCACGATTTCCCATAGCAATCAATGTGGAGAGCCGGCTGACAAATAGTCTAACACCTGCCAAAAAGCAGCTTAAAACTCAGTAACCAGCCCCATTAATTCCTATGGGGAAATAAATTTATGTCTATACCTAACACCCTTACACTTATTAACCCTAATCTGCCGCCCCGACATCACCGACCTGTATTATATTTATTAACCACTAATCTGCCACTCCGGACACCGCCACCACCTACATTATACTTATGAACCCTAATCTGCTGGCCCCAACATCGCCGACACCTACATTATATTTATTAACCCCTAATCTGCCGTCCCAATGTAGCCGCAACCTACCTACACTTATTAACCCCTAATCTGCTGCCCCACGTCGCCGCCAGTATAATAAAAATATTAACCCTAAACCGCCACACTCCCACCTCGCAAACATTAGTTCAATATTATTAACCCTTAATCTGCCGTCCCTAACATCGCCGCAACCTACCTACATTTATTAAACCCTAATCTGCCACCCCCAACGTTGCTGCCACTATACTAAATGTATTAACCCCTAAACCTAAGTCTAACCCTAACCCCAACACCCCCTAACTTAAATATAATTACAATAACTTTAACTAAAAATTCCTATCATTAACTAAATAATTCCTATTTAAAACTAAATACTTACCTATAAAATAAACCCTAAGCTAGCTACAATATAACTAATAGTTACATTGTAGCTAGCTTAGGGTTTATTTTTATTTTACAAGCAAGTTTGTATTTATTTTAACTAGGTAGATAGTTATTAAATAGTTATTAACTATTTACTAGCTACCTAGTTAAAATAAATACAAACATACCTGTAAAATAAAGCCTAACCTAAGTTACAATAACACCTAACACTACACTATAATTAAATAAATTAACTAAATTAACAACAATTAAATAAATTAAATTAGCTAAAGTACAAAATAAAACAAACACTAAATTACAGAAATAATAAACAAATTACAAGATATTTAAACTAATTACACCCAATCTAATAGCCCTATCAAAATAAAAAAGCCCCCCCAAAATAAAAAAACCCTAGCATAAACTAAACTACCAATAGCCTTAAAAGGGCCTTTTGCAGGGCATTGCCCAAAGTAATCAGCTCTTTTACCTGTAAAACCCACCATCCACACAACCAACCCCCAAATAAAATACTATCTAAAAAAAAAACCTAAGCTCCCCATTGCCCTGAAAAGGGCATTTGGATGGGCATTGCCCTTAAAAGGGCAGTTAGCTCTTTTGCAGCCCAAACCCTAATCTAAAAAATAATGCGAGCTCAATCTATTGGCTGATTGGAACAGCCAATAGAATGGGAGCTCAATCCTATTGGCTGATTGGAACAGCCAATAGAATTCAAGCTCAATCCTATTGGCTGACTGCATCAGCCAATAGGATTTTTTCTACCTTAATTCCGATTGGCTGATAGAATTCTATCAGCCAATCGGAATCTAAGGGACGCCATCTTGGATGACATCACTTAAAGGAACCTTCATTCAGTAAGAAGGCTTCGTTTGAAGAGGATGCTCCGCCTCGGATGTCTTGAAGATGGAGCCGCTCTGCGTCGGATGGATGAAGATTGAAGATGCCGTCTGATTGAAGACTTCTGCCGTCTGGAGGACTACTTCTCCCGGCTTGGATGAAGACTTCTCCCGGCTTCGTTGAGGACTTCGGCCCGGTTGGATGAAGACTTCTGCCGCTTCTTGAGGATGGATGTCCGGTCTTCAGAACAGTAAATCGATCTTCAGGGGGTTAGTGTTAGTTTTTTTTAGGGTGTATTGGGTGAGTTTTATTTTTTAGATTAGGGTTTGGGCCGCAAAAGAGCTAACTGCCCTTTTAAAGGCAATGCCCATCCAAATGCCCTTTTCAGGGCAATGGGGAGCTTAGGTTTTTTTAGATAGTATTTTATTTGGGGGGTTGGTTGTGTGGGTGGTGGGTTTTACTGTTGCGGAGGTTGTTTGTATTTTTTTTTACAGGCAAAAGAGCTGATTACTTTGGGACAATGACCCGCAAAAGGCCCTTTTAAGGGCTATTGGTAGTTTAGTTTAGGCTAGGGGTTTTTTTTATTTTGGGGGGCTTTTTTATTTTGATAGGGCTATTAGATTAGGTGTAATTAGTTTAAATATCTTGTAATTTGTTTATTATTTTCTGTAATTTAGTGTTGTTGTTTTTTTTGTACTTTAGCTAATTGAATTTATTTAATTGTTGTTAATTTAAATAATTTATTTAATTATAGTGTAGTGTTAGGTGTTATTGTAACTTAGGTTAGGTTTTATGTTACAGGTACTTTTGTATTTATTTTAGCTAGGTAGTTATTAAATAGTTAATAACTATTTAATAACTATTCTACCTAGTTAAAATAAATACAAACTTGCCTGTAAAATAAAAATAAACCCTAAGCTAGCTACAATGTAACTATTAGTTATATTGTAGCTAGCTTAGGGTTTATTTTATAGGTACGTATTTAGTTTTAAAAGGAATAATTTAGTTAATGATAGGAATTTTATTTAGATTTATTTAAATTATATTTAAGTTAGGGGGTGTTAGGGTTAGACTTAGGTTTAGGGGTTAATAGGTAGTTTATGGGTGTTAGTGTACTTTTTAGCACTTTAGTTATGAGTTTTATGTTACAGCGTTGTACCATAAAACTCTTAACTACTGACTTTTAAATGCGTTAGGACTCTCGACGGGGTAGGGTGTGTACCGCTCACTTTTTGGCCTCCCAGTACAGACTCGTAATATCAGCGCTATGGAAGTCCCATAGAAAAAAGACTTTTCGAAGTTTACGTAAGTCATTTTGCGGTAAGGCCAAAGAAGTGTGCGGTGCCCTAAACCTGCAAGACTTGTAATACCAGCGGGTGTAAAAAAGCAGCGTTTGGACCTCTTAACGCTGCTTTTTTACCTTAATGCACAACTCGTAATCTAGCCGTAAGTATCCCTTAAAAATAAAACCCTGCCTAAAAAATCCTAAATAGAAAATAAAACTAAATCCTAAAAAAAATACACTTAAAAACAAAAACGAAAAATCATTCTACTTATTGTCCAAAGTTTTCTGTCAGGTGTCCAGCATCTTCATCCGACTTAGTTCACACAATCCAGCACTGTGTGAATTCCTCTCCGCTGTGATCCACTCTTCTGGACTCCTCTTCCTGCTGTTATTTTCTTCCTATTTGGCTGATTTTAAAAAATAAGTCAATAGGAATAAAAGAATATTAAATGAGAGGACATATAGCTCATGTGTAGTGGAGTTGACAAAAACTAAAAACACACTTGTCCCACATATTGGAGTCAAACTTCCGAGCCACTAGATGCCAAATAAAAACTTTATAAAATACCTGCTTTACTGTGCAGACTAAGAACCTTCTTTATATCTCACTTAATTGGAAATCCTCTCCTCTCCACCACACCGACACTGGTTAAATAAAGTTGACCTGAAACCAAAAAGTTTTCCATGACTTTCTGTCATGTTGCAGTTTCCTAACAACACTTTTTGCTGCCAAGGAACTACTTTTGGACACCTCTTTATTTTTTACAGTGAGCTCACATCTTTGCTGCATCATGTCACGTTTCTTGGTCATGACGCCTGTGACATGTTTGTTCCCACCATTTGTGCTATTTAATAAAACAATGTGGCCATCAAAATTGCGCTTTGTGAACTCTATAAGGTTGGTATGCTCCTTGCTTGTGATTTGATTTTCTGGGTTTTTTACCTTGGTTTGGAATTTGACTTCTCCTTTCGGGTTCTGATTTTTGCCTAATGTTTTTCGGGAGTTGTGACCTCTGACCTGTTCCTTGACCATCTTTCTGTCTTCTGCATTGTCGCATCTGTGTACCGACTACCAGTACTCAGCCTGTCCAGTACTGACATTGGCATCATGACACTTTGTAGATATCAATCTCATATAGACGCAAGCATTAGAATAAACATTTTAGAGGTAAGACCTCATATGGAAAACATTTTAGAGGTAGGAAATAGACACTTGGTGGAATACAATACCACTCAACTCACCTCAGTATCTACATACTGCCTTCTTGATGTCTCTGGTGTTTGCGATGCTGTTTTAGTAGGTGTATGATGTGTATGATGACATTGGAAACTAGGTATAGGAACATAGTAAATGTTTATGTTGTAGACCTCTAATAGATGCTACTTCTTTATTGTGTATTGAGATTAATGGAACCTACATGTTTATTAATTATCCCATTGGGATCTCCTTTATTTGACACTGCGCTCATCCTTTGCTACTAGAGGTGTAATGAAACAAGGACCGATCTGTCCATATTTCACTCAACAAGACCACATCTGAATATAGTGATGCTGAGTTTATTTCTATTTGTCATATTATTAAATGATACATGCTCTTCATGGAAAATGAGAGCCAGACATTAAATATTGGTTCTGTTAGCTGGAAATGGACCACTAAAAATACTTTTTATAGAGGCTTGTTAAGCTTTATTAATTCAAAGTTATTATTTGCATAAAACCTATTAAAATGTAAGATGAACATAAAAGTAATTTAAAATAAATAGAGGCACATAATGAACAGCATTCAATAAAAGTTTTAGATTGTGCAGGAGTAATTATTTGGGGCATCACTTTGACAATAACATTGGGGTGCTATTGATATGTTCCCATCCTCCCATTTAATGAAGAAATTGCAAAGCAATTGACAATGGAGCCATTTCTTCTTTTGTCACGATGACTGTAACTAAGCAACACAGTTGCTATTAGTGTTTAGCTTGTTACTCAGCACTGCTCTGTCTTGTGCTTAAATTACCTCCTTTAAAGCTAATTATGCCTTGAAAACTTTTCTCATACAGCATTTACTGTTGCAGAAGAATGCAAAATAATCTAATAGTGATGGTTTCTATGCGTGGAACATATGTAATAACTAAGCAAATATGGATTTTTTTAAACATAAAAACAATTATTTTCTGTACCTATTTTTCTATTAAATAAATTAAGTGGGATTGACCCCAATTGGCCTCAGATTTTTAGCACACACGTCCGTTAAGATCATGGGGTCGATCCGATATAAATCGTCGCCCGCAAAAGCCGGCGACGCCAATATTTACGCTGATTTGGTATCCTATATACGGCGTAACTTAGAAGTTACGCCCGTATATTTCTGCCGTCGCCCGTAGTTTTTTGGGCTATAGGCAGGTATACCAAACCAGCGCAGTTTGGTATCAATATGCAGCGTAAGGACTTACGTGGCGAAAATGGAGAAAACTTACTCCATTTTCACCTCGCCACAAAAGCAGCCGTAAGAAGCCTTACGCTGACTATTGGAGACCCGTAACTCCCTAAACTGGCTGCTAAAATAAACCTAACACCTAACGCATGCGCAATGTCTATCTCCCTGTCAACCGCGATCTTCTAAAATAAACCTAACACCTAACGCATGCGCAATGTCTATCTACTGTCAACCGCGATCCCCCCCCCGAAATCCCTAATAAAGTTATTAACCCTAAACCGCCGCTCCCGGACCCCGCCGCCATCTACATAAACTAACCCTACTGTGAGCCCTAAAACCGCCGCCATCTACTTATCTATCCCTAATTAGAACCCCTTACACCGCTGTCATCTACCTTATCTATCCCTAATCTGACCCCTTACACCGCCGCCACCTATATAAAAATTATTAACCCTAATCTAATCCCCCTATACCGCCACCAGCTATATTAATATTATTAACCCTAATGTAAGCCCCTTACACCGCTGCCATCTCTATTAAAATGATTAACCCCTAATTTAATCTACCTACCCGCCGCCAGCTATATTATCTATATTAACCCTAAGTATATTATAGTTAATATAGGTATTACATTATATATATTAACTATTAACCCTAATTATATTAGGGTTAATATAGTTAATATAGTTACTATAGTATTATATTAACTATATTAACTCTATCTAACCCTAACACCCTAACTAAATTTATATTAAATTAATATAATTCATTTATAAACTAAAATATTCCTATTTAAATCTAAATACTTACCTATAAAATAAACCCTAAGATAGCTACAATATAATTAATAATTACATTGTAGCTATGGTTAGGGTTAATATTTATTTTACAGGTAATTGTTAATATTTTTAACTAGGTATAATAGCTATTAAATAGTAATTAACTATTTAATATCTACCTAGTTAAAATAATTACCCAATTACCTGTAAAATAAATCCTAACCCTAAGTTACAAATAACCTACACTATCAATAAATTAAATAAAACTAACAAACATCTATCTAAAAATACAATTAAATTAA
The DNA here is from genome assembly GCF_027579735.1 of Bombina bombina. Classification (NCBI taxonomy): domain Eukaryota; kingdom Metazoa; phylum Chordata; class Amphibia; order Anura; family Bombinatoridae; genus Bombina; species Bombina bombina. Next base: position 1,130,897,193 of record NC_069501.1, read on the forward strand.
CTAAACTAAATTACAAAAAAAAACAAACACTAAATTACAAAAATAAAAAAAGATTACAAGATTTTTAAGCTAGATTACACCTATTCTAAGCCCCCTAATAAAATAATTAAACCCCCAAAATAAAAAAATTCCCTGCCCTATTCTAAATTAAATAAGCTCTTTACCTTTACCAGCCCTTAAAAGGGCCTTCTTGTGGGGCATGCCCCAAAGAAAACAGCTCTTTTGCATAGAATACAATACCCCCCCCATTTACAACCCACCACCCTCATACCCCTATTCTAAAACCACCCAAACCCCCCTTAAAAAAGCTAAACACTACCCCCCTGAAGATCTCCCTACCTTGTCTTCACCACACCGGGCCAAACTCCTGATCGATCCGGGCGATGTCTTCCTCCAAGCGGCAAAGAAGAATTCTTCCTCCGGCGATGTCTTCCTCCAAGCGCAAGAAGAATTCTTCCTCGGCGACGTCTTCCTCCAAGCGGCAGCAAAGTCTTCATTCTTCCGGCGGCATCTTCAATCTTCTTTCTTCGCTCCGCCGCGCGGAGCATCCATCCAGGCCGACGACTGAACGACGAATGAGGTACCTTTAAATGACGTCATCAAGATGGCGTCCGCCGAATTCCGTTTGGCTGCTAGGATTCTATCAGCCAATCGGAATTAAGTTAGAAAATCTGATTGGCTGATTGAATCAGCCAATCAGATTCAAGTTCAATCCGATTGGCTGATCCAATCAGCCAAGCAGATTGAGCTGCATTCTATTGGCTGTTCCGATCAGCCAATAGAATGCGAGCTCAATCTGATTGGCTGATTGGATCAGCCAATCGGATTGAACTTGAATCTGATTGGCTGATTCAATACAGCAATCAGATTTTTTCTAACTTAATTCCAATTGGCTGATAGAATACTATCAGCCAATCGGAATTCGGCGGACGCCATCTTGGATGACGTCATTTAAAGGTACCTCATTCGTCGTTCAGTCGTCGGCCTGGATGGATGCTCCGCGGCGGCGGAGCGAAGAAAGAAGATTGGAAGATGCCGCCGGAAGAATGAAGACTTTGCTGCCGCTTGGAGGAAGACGTCGCCGGAGGAAGAATTCTTCTTTGCCGCTTGGAGGAAGACATCGCGGAGAGAAGAATTCTTCTTTGCCGCCCTTGGAGGAAGACATCGCCCGGATCGGATCAGGAGTTCGGCCCGGTGTGGTGAAGACAAGGTAGGGAGATCTCAGGGGGGTAGTGTTAGGCTTTTTTAAGGGGGGTTTTTGGGTGGTTTTAGAATAGGGGGTATGTGGTGGTGGGTGTAGTAATGGGGGGGTGGGGGTATTGTATATGTATGTCAAAAGAGCTGTTTTCTTTGGGCAATGCCCCACAAAAGGCCCTTTTAAGGGCTGGTAAGGTAAAGAGCTTATTTTAATTTAGAATAGGGCAGGGAATTTTTTTTATTTTTGGGGGTTTTATTATTTTATTAGGGGGCATAGAATAGGTGTAATTAGCTCTAAAAAATCTTGTAATCTTTTTTTTATTTTTTGTAATTTAGTGTTTGTTTTTTTTGTAATTTAGTTTAGTTAATTTAATTGTTTTTTAGATAGATGTTTGTAGTTTATTTAATTTATTGATAGGGTAGGTGTATTTGTAACTTAGGTTAGGATTTATTTTACAGGTAATTGGGTAATTATTCTAAACTAGGTAGATATTAATAGTAATTACTATTTAATAGCTTTATACCTAGTTAAAATAATTAACAATTTACCTGTAAAATAAATATTACCCCTAACATAGCTACAATGTAATTATTAATTATATTGTAGCTATCTTAGGGTTTATTTTATAGGTAAGTATTTAGATTTAAATAGGAATATTTTAGTTTATAAATGAATTATATTAATTTAACTATAAATTTAGTTAGGGGGTGTTAGGGTTAGATAGAGTTAACTATAGTTAATATAAATATACTAGTAACTATATTAACTATATTAACCCCTAATATAATTAGGGTTAATATAGTTAATAAATATTATGTAATACCTATATTAACTATAATATACTTAGGGTTAATATAGATAATATAGCTGGCGGCGGGTGGGTAGGTAGATTAAATTAGGGGTAATCATTTTAATAGAGATGGCTGGCGGTTTGTGTTTGTGTTAAGGGGCTTACATAGGGTTAATAATATTAATATCAGCTGGCGGGCGTATAGGGGGATTAGATTAGGGGTTAATACATTTATTATAGGTGGCCGCAGGTTGTAGGGGGATGTAGATTGTAGGCAAAAGAGCAGTTTACTTTGTGGACAAAGCCCCGCCAAAAGCCCTTTTAAGGGCTGGCAAAAGAGCTGTTACTTTGGGCATGCCCCGCAAAAAAGCCCTTTTAAGGGCTGGCAAAAGAGCTGTTACTTTGGGGCAATGCCACGCAAAAAGCCCTTTTCAGGGCTATTTGTAGGGTTAGACTTAGGTTTAGTGGTAGGGATAGTTTAGTATTTTTAGGGGTTAAATAATTTAATATAGATGGCGGCGGGGGGTAGGGGGATTAGATTAGGGGTTAATAATTTTAAAATAGCGGCGGGGGTAGGGGCTCACTTTAGGGGATAGGTAAGGTAGATGGCGGCGGTGTTAGGGGCTCACTTTAGGGGGTAGGTAAGGTAGATGGCGGCGGTGGTGTTAGGGGCTCACTTTAGGGGGTTATATATTTAATATAGCTGGCGGCGGTTTAGGGGTTAATAACTATATTAGGTAGCGGCGGGCTCTGGGAGCGGCGGTTTAGGGGTTAATACATATTTATTGTTAGGCTAGTGAGGGGGGATAGCGGATAGAGGGTTAGACGTGTCGGGCTATGTTAGGGAGGCGTTGTTAGACGTGTCGGGCTATGTTAGGGAGGCGTGTTAGACAGTGCGGGTGATTTAGACTTTAGTCAGGTTTTATAGGCGCCGGCAGTTTCTAACGTGCCGCAAGTCACTGGCCGACGCCAGAAATTTGTACTTACGCAGATTTCTGGACATCGCTGGTTTGTGAGACTTGCGGCACGTTAGCATCTGACGGCGACTTATATGGGATAGCTCGAGTTGCGAGCTGAAACTGCGGGTGACGCCGGTTCCCTCGCTTGCGCCGCAAACTGCGATCTATATCGGATCGCGCCCCATGTGTGACAGGTTTTCAATGATACATTCTCAAACAGGTGGTTACTGAATTCCCCAAATTAATTAGGAATTGCAAAGTCGAACAGACCCTTGCAAAGCCATTATTTTTATCTGCCTCATGCTAAGCTTATTTATTTAATATGCACTGCTGTACTTGCAGATAACATTGGCTGCCTACATTAGAAGAAAGTACCAATTTAAAAACTACAAATATGATTTCAGTTTTTTAGTACAGTGCAGCTTTAACAGATTAGTTTGTTGAAAAGCATTACCTAGGTAGGCTCAGGATCTAGCTGCTGATTGGTGGCTGCACACATATGCCTCTTGTCATGACTTAATAATGTGTTCACTTATCTCCCTGTAGTGCATTAATGCTCCTTCAATAAAGGATAACAAGGGGATGAAGCAAAATTGATAATAGAAGTAAATTTGGAAAGTTGTTTAAAATGGTAATGTTCTATCTGAATCATGAAATAAAAATGTTGTGTTTGTGTCCCTTTTAACTGCTGCTTAACATAGGGGGGAGGGGCGGCTCTAACAGTTTTTTTGGCCCTGGAAACAATCCCTCCAGGAGATTGGAGGGCTGCAACTGAGCTGGGCATGTGTGACCAAGTTAATGGGGAGGTGTTGATGTTTAGGCAGTGTGGGCAGCAACTTCTCTACTTGATCCCTCAGAGCAGGTCTAGGCAGGGACTCCTTGCTTCCAGCTCCTGAGCCTACCTACATATGCTTTTTCAAAAAAGGATACCAAGAGTACAAAGCTAATTAGACAATAGAAGTAAATTAGAAAGTTGTTTAACATAATATGCTCAATATGAATCATCTTACATGGAAGTTATTTTTCTTCTTCTTAATTATAATAATAATAATAATCAATAATAATACTTATAAAAAAAAAGTTTTTAAATAAAAGAAAAACAGGGTTCTCTTTTAGCCATTCAGTCCCTCACTTTTATTCAACAGCTTAAATACAAAAAACATTTTTGTGGGTGAGCTGTAACAGAATATAAAGTTTGCTGTACATAATCACTGCTGGAAACAGGCTTTGTACATTTGTAACTTATCCATTCCCTATATTGGCTATAAAAGTTCCTCCCCTGATATTCTTCTAATAAATGGCTATGTAATCTAAACCTCTTCTTACTAATATAATGAATGGAAACCCAAGCAGATTTTTAAATGCACTTATTTGTTGAGCTATAATATTTCAGTGCAGGCTATGCAGGAGATAAATGTAAGCTGGGCAAGTTTTCTTAATCACAAGCTCTGTCTTTTTTTTTCCATTATGTCAGTACCAACTCAACCTTTGAGTGGACCTTGTACAATCTAATTAAACCACTGCACTACTTCTGATAATCGTTGACAGATTCTCAAATTTTACAAATATGAACTCAAATGCTACAAATAATCCGTTTTACTAAATTAAACTTTGCAAAGTATTTGCTGTATTTTTTATATCTAATTTAAACCACATTTAAAGGGACAGTAAAATAATTGGTTTCATTAAGCTTTTTATGCACAGTATGTGCAGTCACTCACCTTTTTACAGGAAAAGCCTTCACTAAATTACACCCCCCCCCCCCAAACAGCCCCCCGGTTTCTTCTTCTTAGCCCACCAGTCTACCGGTTTAAAAAAAAAAAAACACGTCACAGGGTTGTTGACAAATTACCCTGCTCAGTGGTTACTTTCACTTTTTTATAGCACGCACCTGCATTGGGATAAAGCCGACAGCTGTTTATCCACAGTTAAAAGGGACATGAAACCCAAAAAAATTATTTCATGATTTAGACAGAGCATACAATTTTAAAAAACTTTCTAATTTACTTCTATTATCTAATCTGTTTCATTTCTCTTGGAAGAGAAGGAAGCAAGGGCACGATCTGATATACGGCGCAGGTTTCGGCGCAAGCGTGGAAACCTGCGCCGCCCGTAGTTTGACCAAGCACATCGAGTTATTACATATACAGCGCCAACAGTTAGCTAAAGTGCCATAAGTCTGACAACTAGTGATGTCCAGAAATAAGCGTAAGTACAAAATTTCTGGAGTCGCCAGTGACTTACGGCACTTTAGAAACTGCCGCCGCATAAAAAAACTAACTAAAGTATAAAATCTCCCGTTACTGTCTAACACACCTCCCAAACATCATCCCAACACGTATACCCCTCTATCCGCAGTCCCCCCCTCTCACTCCTAATAATAAATATATTAACCCCTAATCTGACCTCCCCTACACCGCCGCCAGCTACATTAAATGTATTACCCCTAATCTAATCCCCCTACACCGCCGCCAGCTACATTAAATGTATTACCCCCTAATCTGACCCCCCTACACCGCCGCCAACCTATTTCAAATATAGTAACCTCTAATATGATCTCCCTACACCGCCGCCACCTATTTAAAATATAGTAACCCCTAATATGAACTCCCTACACCGCCGCCACCTATATTAACTCTATTACCCCCTAATATGATCTCCCTACCACCGCCGCCACCTATTTTAAATATAGTAACCCCTAATCTGAGCCCCCTACACCGCCGCCACCTATATTAACTCTATTACCCCCTAATCTGATCCCCCTACACTGCCGCCAGCTACATTAAATGTATTACCCCCTAATCTGACCCCCCTACACCGCCGCCACCTATTTCAAATATAGTAACCCCTAATATGATCTCCCTACACCGCTGCCACCTATTTTAAATATAGTAACTCCTAATCTGAGCCCCTTACACCGCCGCCACCTATATTAACTCTATTACCCCCTAATATGATCCCCCTACAACCGCCGCCACCTATATTAACTCTATTACCCCCTAATATGATCCCCCTACACTGCCGCCACCTATATTAACTCTATTACCCCCTAATCTAATCCCCCTACTCCGCCGCCACCTATATTAAATATATTAACCACTAAACCTAGGTCTAACCCTAACACCCCCCTAACTTAATTATTATTTAAATAAATCTAAATAATATTAATATTATTAACTAAATTATTCCTATTTAAAACTAAATACTTACCTATAAAATAAACCCTAAGATAGCTACAATATAATTAATAATTACATTGTAGCTATTTTAGGGTTTATATTTATTTTACAGGTAACTTTGTATTTATTTTAACTAGGTACAATAGCTATTAAATAGTTAATAACTATTTAATAGCTACCTAGTTAAAATAATTACCAAATTACCTGTAAAATAAATCCTAACCTAAGTTACCATTACACCTAACACGACACTATCAATAAATTAATTAAATAAACTACAATTATCTCAACTAAAATACAATTAAATACACTAAACTATATTACAAAAAAACAAAACACTAAATTACAAAAAATAAAAAAAGATTACAAGAATTTTAAGATAATTACACGTAATTTAAGCCCCCTAATAAAATAAAAAGCCCCCCAAAATAATAAAATTTCCCTACCCTAAACTAAATTACAAAATTAATCAGCTCTATTAGCAGCCCTTAAAAGGGCCTTTTGCTGGGCACTTGGAAGAAGACTTCACCGCCTGGAACAGGACCTTCTCCGCCGGTCTTCAGGACAGGTAAGAACCACTTGGGGGTTAGACTTAGGTTTTTTTAAGGGGGGATCGGGTGGGTTTTAGAGTAGGGGTGTGTGGGTGGTGGGTTGTAATGGGGGGTGTTTCGGTGTTCTTTTTTTTACAGGTAAAAGAGCTGATTACTTTGGGGCAATGCCCCGCAAAAGACCCTTTTAAGGGCTGGTAATAGAGCTGATTACTTTTGTAATATAGTTTTAGGGTAGGGAAATTTTATTATTTTGGGGGGCTTTTTTATTTTATTAGGGGGCTTAGGTTAGGTGTAATTAGCTTAAAATTCTTGTAATCTTTTTTATTTTTTGTAATTTAGTGTTTGTTTTTTTTGTAATATAGTTTAGTGTATTTAATTGTATTTTAGATGAGATAATTGTAGTTTATTTAATTAATTTATTGATAGTGTAGTGTTAGGTGTAATGGTAACTTAGGTTAGGATTTATTTTACAGGTAATTTGGTAATTATTTTAACTAGGTAGCTATTAAATAGTTATTAACTATTTAATAGCTATTGTACCTAGTTAAAATAAATACAAAGTTACCTGTAAAATAAATATAAACCCTAGGCTAGCTACAATGTAACTATTAGTTATATTGTAGCTATCTTAGGGTTTAATTTATAGGTAAGTATTTAGTTTTAAATAGGAATAATTTAGGTAATAATGTTAATATTATTTAGATTTATTTAAATAATAATTAAGTTAGGAGGTGTTAGGGTTAGACTTAGGTTTAGTGGTTAATATATTTAATATAGGTGGCGGCGGTGTAGGGGGATTAGATTAGGGGTTAATAAATTTAATATAGGTGGCGGCGGTGTAGGGGGCTCAGATTAGGGGTTACTATATTTAAAATAGGTGGCAGCGGTGTAGGGGGGTCAGATTAGGGGTTACTATTTGTAAAATAGGTGGCGGCGGTGTAGAGAGATTATATTAGGGGTTACTATATTTAAAATAGGTTGCGGCGGTGTAGGGGGGTCAGATTAGGGGGTAATAGAGTTAATATAGGTGGCGGCGGTGTAGGGAGATCATATTAGGGGGTAATAGAGTTAATATAGTTGGCGGCGGTGTAGGGGGATCATATTAGGGGGTAATAGAGTTAATATAGGTGGCAGCGGTGTAGGGGGCTCAGATTAGGGGTAACTATATTTAAAATAGGTGGTGGCAGTGTAGGGGGATCATATTAGGGGTTACTATATTTAAAATAGGTGGCGGCGGTGTAGGGGGGTCAGATTAGGTTGTAATACATTTAATGTAGCTGGCGGCAGTGTAGGGGGATCAGATTAGGGGGGTAATACATTTAATGTAGCTGGCGTCAGTGTAGGGGGGTCAGATTAGGGGGTAATACATGTAATATAGGTGGCGGCGGGGTCCAGGAGCGGCGATTTAGGGGTTAAAACACTTTATTAGGGATTGCGGCGGGGGATTGCGGTTGACAGGTAGATAGACATTGCGCATGCGTTAGGTGTTAGGTTTTATTTTGCAGGTAGTTTAGGGAGTTACGGGGCTCCAATACTCAGCGTAAGGCTTACTATGCCTGCATTTTGTGGCGAGGTGAAAATGGAGTAAGATTTCTCCATTTTCGCCACGTAAGTCCTTACGCTGTATATTTGATACCAAACTGCGCGGGTTTGGTATATCTCTCTATGGGCCAAAAAACTACGGCCGAAGGGGTGAAATATACGAGTGTAACTTCTAGGTTACGACGTATATAGGATACCAAAGCAGTGCAATATTTGGCGTCGCCGGCGACGCTACATATCGGATCGGGCCCCAAATTAAATAATAGATGTAAATTGGAAAGTTGCTTAAAATTGTATTCTCTATCTGAATCATGAAAGAAAAGTTTTGGGTTTCATGTCCCTTTAAGTGCTTGTCTTTTAGTACACTGTCTATTCCAATCCATCAAAATTCACAAGCAAAGTGCATTATATAGCTTTGTTTAAAATCTGCTTTAGCTTATAAATTACAACCATATTTGACCTTTTTTTTTTTAGCTAAATTCTTCATCGGTTTCTTATTTATTAAGAAAGTTCAAATGCAAGTCCCATCCAAATATATCCTGCTAGATTTACTGAAAAATACAAATACCTTGGTAGTTAAAGGGACATGTTACTCAGCATGAAGTCTTCTTTTATTTGCGAAGCAAATGTGTGAAAAAAACATTTATTGTGTTTACATGGGTTTTTTCTTTATTGAAAATTAGTATCTACTCACTAGAGTAACTTTCCTGCCTGCTAAAACGCTCCTCTTCTTCGCAAGAGCCCGGCTGCGCTAATAGGAAACATAGCACGGCAGCTCCCAGGGCCTGAACTAAAGGAACTTCTTTCGTCAGACCTTCTAAAGGAACTTCTTTCATCAGACCTTCTAAAGGAACTTCTTTCGTCAGACCTTCTAAAGGAACTTCTTTCGTCAGACCTTCTAAAGGAACTTCTTTCATCAGACCTTCTAAAGGAACTTCTTTCATCAGTATTTTTTCAATTTTTTTTTAATTATATTGGTGCATTCACCTGGATATTCATTTTGTTGAAACAAATGCAGATATCTACTGTGCAATATATTTCCATTATTTAGTTTGTCCCCTTTTCCTATAATTTAACAAAGAAAAATTATGGGCTTCCAGTTCTCTTATTGGTGTCTTCAGAGGAGATAAGGGAAGGAAAAAATAGATTACAAGATGGCAGTGCCCATTACATTATGAGGCTAAAACGTTACACTTATTTTTTCAATATTGAAACAAATAATATATTTTTTTAAATAAGTCTGCATATTATATTACAGATAATCCTTGCTTTTAATTATATCTATATTTTAATTTTTGCCACTTTAAATGCATTTCATCGTCCAGTTTATTTTCTGTTTGCTTCTAGGTACAGAAGGCACGCACCCTGGAAAGTCTGCACAAACAATGCAAAAGTGCCATGTACTGATGTCATTGCCAGAAACTAAACCGGGTGCCAATAATCTTAGAGTGATAAAGGCTTAATTATGTTAGGCTGCCTGCCAAAGCTAGCAGTCAGAACAAATGAAACGGCCTCCAGAAGGACAGACCACAGATCAGTTCTTTCAGTTAAGTCAATTGTGTAGGCACCAGCACGTCAACACGATCTGGGAATGTTACTCATGATCCCACTTAGTTCCAGGCAAGTTGCATATTAATGTGTATAAACAGACTTAGGTTTAGACCTTGCATTGTAATGTAGGAGTCTGTCTCACATAAAGTACACTACATAGCAACATAAAAAAATGTAAGATAAAATTTGTGTTTCTAAAAAATTTTAGGGGCCTCAGTCACCTTACCGCCGAGACTTCTTAGCTCAACTCATCCAAGCTGTGAGGTTTTAAATATCAGGCCCTTAGAACCAAACCATCCTTCCATATGGGGATTTTATGTAAAACAGGTTCTATCAAGAAGAAAAAAATCTAAGGAAGTGTTAATAACATTTATTATTATTTTATTTTCTAGGGTTACAATTATTTATTTGCTCCCTTTGAAAAAAAAAAAGTCTATGTGTTATAAATGTTATATAAATGTTATATTAATTTTATTATATTTAATAGAAATTTTTTTTAAATTTATTCTAGAAATCATAATCATAAAAATAGTTATCTGACAGAAAATAAAAAATATAACCAAATAAAATATAAATAGAATTGTGTTCTCTGCACCGAAATGTAGTTGAATCCAACAAAGTCTGAATTAAGTGTCAGCTCTATTTCTCAGAATTTCTATATTACATTCATTATAGTGAAGATAAAAGGACTTGTTTTAAATATTGTAACATGATAAACCTCTCTGTTGTGCTTGTATGAAGTTCTGCAGGTCCCAAATGAAGATGGAGATTTTACTGTATATGGACATCAGATTAGAAAAACGCCACAAAATAAGTTCTGTCTATTCCACTCCCTACAGTACCGACCAGCAAGGTCATAGCTTGCTTTGGTACCACTCCTGCCCTTGTGACACTCCACTACAAGGGATTCCATAAGTGATCACCATTCACAAAAACCTGTTTCCAAGCTGTTTCTCCTTGACTGAAGTTATGAGTGCACTAACAGCTCCATTCTGAATATGATTGTATTAAAACTTAAACTTTAATAATAACTAATAATAATATAATAAATAATAATAGATACCATTACTATTAGAACTATTATAAATACACACACACACACCTTGAAACCTGCACAGGTAACCCCCCAAAAAAGAGCGAGGTGCTAACAGCAATACCTCCGGTATTCCTGGCTGATAACAAGTCACATCAGGCATCAGTTGGGGCTATGCTATAAAGGCAAGATTCAAGAAAAAATAAAAGGAAGATAGATTGCTAAGCACTTCGGCCCGTACACAGCCTTTTTCAAGCCTATCAAATAAAAAAATAGTTTTTGGGGGCTTACCTTTGCAGGTTTCAAGGTGTGTGTATATTTATAATAGTTCTTATAGTAAAATCAAATTCAGAATGGAGCTGCTGGTGCACTCATAGCCTTTGTCACACAGTATGAGGTGTGACATTTTTGGCAATTTGTCCTCATATTTAGAGGAGTAGCACCCGGTGGTTTAAAACGGTCAAGGCCCCAGTAATTAGCACAGTGCCACTAATACTATATTTACAATGTTATTATTTGTAGAATAATTACCATTTATTTGTTAATCCATAGCTCTGGGTATGGGCAAGGGATACACAAGTATACTAATTCATGGTAAAGAAAAATACAGATACATATATTGGCTAAACAAAACAAATATTGCAGGAGGAGAAGGGTTATACTCTAAATATCTTATAATCTACAGGTTGTAGGGTGGAAATGCATAAGTTGTTGGGTAGCAGCTTGTCATGCAGATACTAGTTGAAGAAATGTGACAAGGCAGTTCAAGATTTACTTAGTTAAGATGAAAAGGAAGTTTCAGAGCAGAGATAAGCTTCTCTAATTAGGTGGGTTTTAAAGGAATGCTTGAAGCTATGAAAGCTGGGAGACAGGCTAAAGCGTTGTAAAGAGTTCTAGGGAAGCATCTGGGGGAACTCTCGAAGACAGGAGAAGTAATGATGGGAGCGGATAGAAAGGGTTGGATGTTTATCAAAATGGTGGCTCAGGGAATAACTGAGCATTTGAGTTACTGAGAGCTTTATAGGTTATCATATAAAATGAACAAACAAAATCCAAATCCTTATAACTGGATATGAATATCAAAGCTTACAGTATTATTATTATTATTATGATCGGTTATTTGTAAAGCGCCAACAGACCCTGCAGCGCTATAAACATAGGCGGAATACAAGGAAACATTTATAGGGATCAAACGGGTACAGGGCCCTGCCAAGAGTTGCACTGTTGTAGTCAGCTCTAAAGAAGGTGATCTACAAACAGCATGGCTCTTAGGCTTACTTGCTAAGGGGGTTCAAGGGGATAGCAATGGAGGAGAGGAAACAGTATAAAGAAAGGTTAGTGTAGGTTGTATGCATTCCTGAACAGTAGAGTCTTTAGGGAGCGCTTGAAGTTTTCAAAACTAGGGGAGAGTCTTGTGGAGCGAGGCAGAGAGTTCCACATGATGGGAGCCAGTCTGGAGAAGTCCTGTAAACGGAAGTGTGATGAGGTAACAAGAGAGGAGGAGAGTAGGAGGTTGTGAGCAGAGCGAAGGGACGGGAGGGAGAGTATCTGGAGACAAGGTCTAAAACATAGGGGGGGAGCAGTGCAGTTGAGGGCTTTATATGTCAGAGTGAAAATTTTGTGTTTAATCTTGGAGGCAAGAGGAAGCCAGTGAAGGGATTGGTAGAGAGGTGCAGCAGATGAAGAGCGACGTGGGAGTAGTTTTAGTATTTGAATTGACACTTTCATGTGTCCCTGGTAAATGTAATTATTAATGGTGAAGGGAATCACAGATTTATAAAGGGAAATTACACACAGGTCATATACTTTATATTACTAACAAAGCCACTGAAATAATACCTAGTAACCAGGTTCTATTCTGAAATTAGTTTGAGACTATTGTATAACCTCAATATCTTTGACAGCAGTTTTGGACACTGCCTTTAAAGCCAAAAGCAATAATGTTGTCAATATTGTGCAGGAATGTGAACTATGGAAGTAGTGGACAGTGTTGGCCTTAGATCGTGTTTTTTTTCCCAAACATCCTTAACTACAGATGCAAGAAATAAACAAATGCAGTGTGTTTTGTGGGAAGTACACATAAGAGCAACCATTTTGCCCACATGCTAATATTAAATAATAAGTAGGGTTTGCAGTAAAAAAAATACATCAATTCAGAACAGATTAATTTGGAACAAATACAAAGCACATTTAGATTAAGGCAAACAAACTAGTCAACAGCTCAAATAAAGGCTTTAAGATGTTTTAATTTGTTTGGATCAACAAGAATATTAACCTCCATAAAATTTCTACTTAATAAACAGGTGAAATACCTTGTTATCATCTCTAAACACAGCACATAAGACTGTAACCACTGGGATAGAACAACTATTATTTATGGTGATAATACCAAGTTGTCTGCTGTAAGAGGTTGGAATATGCACAGACTTAGGAAAAGCCAACCTGGAGAAACATCTTTATCCTTTATACCAAATTGCCTATCGAAAATCAGCTCAAGTTTATAGTAATTCAGCTATGACTAAATAACCTACTTACAACTGACTTGAGTTAAACTTACAAACCCAGCTGACTCAAGAGCTAAAGCAGAGGATCTTAAGCTGCTCACACTTCATCTGCCAAAATCTAGTTAGGACAAGTTTAACAAGTCTAAAATGTTTAGCAGGTACTGCTGTCAATCATGAATCAGGGCAATTTATATAGAATACAAATAAACTCACTGGTTTCATTTAAATATGTATTGATTATACATTTTTTAATATTGAATATAGTTTTAAAGTTAATTTTACATAAAACTTTTAATACACTTTCTGCTACAATTATTTTCAGTTATGATATTTAAAAAGAAAGTTCAAAGTAGGGAAGTACATTTGGATCATTTTGGAGAATCCAAATGCGGAAGTAAGCAGCAGCTTGTGCCCTTCGGATATTTCCATAGCCAGATTGATTCCAGTAAAAGATCCCCACACTAGGGCACTAAGATCTGTTCAAATCCAGATCTTAGAGTGGGGATTTTTTTACAAGAATCAATCCGGCTACGAAAATATCTGAAGGGCACAAGACGCTGCTTACTTCTGCCATTGGATCCGAACGATCTGAATGCACATCCCTAGTACCAAGTCAGTTAAATTGTAATTTCAGTTTACTTTTTAATGATTTATGTCATTTTTTACTGACTTTGCAGTTTAAGGTCACATTTAAGTTTACACAAGTCTATTTAAAATTGGTCAAAAACATCTGTTTTTCAGGCTGGCCAGTGTCAGTTTTATTTTTAAACAATGTGACTTTTTGAGAACAGATTGACTTAAAACTGACATTGAAAGATTGACATCTACCATCTTACTTTTTTTTTTCTTTCAAATTTGGATGAATACAGATTTGTCTGAATTTTGGCTTATTCAATCATTCATCGTAATCCCGGCAAGATGCATGGGCCAGGGACCAAAATGACTGACAAATGGAATTTTACATGTTTGTTAGTTGCATTTGTTTTGTTTTGTTAGCTAATTTCGGCATCAAAAAAGCAGGGCAGGAAACAGAGGAAGAGAGAAGGAGCTGAGATCCTTTGAGTAATCTGCTCATTAATTTGCATGTGATGTGAGAGACAGCAAGTCAGGCATTAAATGCTATACTGGTTTGTCCAATCCCCTTTTAACCTAGCATAAAAAAGGTGAGAGACTAGATGAAGCTGTGGCATACAGTGCATCCCTGTTAACTATACTGTTAGTAGTATGTATATATATATAATGCAAAGATTAGGAACCAGCACACATATTCAAATTCATCATCCGGGGTGCACTTCCAAAGAGTTATTTATACAGTGCAGAAAAGAAGGCACTCGCCGTTTTCAACATGAAAATGCTTTATTTCACGATTAACGTTTTCGGGGTCTCCCCCGTCCTCAGACCCTGAAAACATTAATTGTGAAATAAAGCATTTTATGTTGAAAACGGCGAGTGAATTCTTTTCTGCACTGTATATGTATATACAGTATATATATATATAAAAATAATATACATACATATATTAGTAGTACTCCTCATACATATAAAATATACATACATATATTAGTAGTACTCCTCATACATATAAAATATACATACATATATTAGTAGTACTCCTCATACATATAAAATATACATACATATATTAGTAGTACTCCTCATACATATAAAATATACATACATATATTAGTAGTACTCCTCATACATATAAAATATACATACATAAATTAGTAGTACTCCTCATACATATAAAATATACATACATATATTAGTAGTACTCCTCATACATATAAAATATACATACATATAAAATATACATACATATATTAGTAGTACTCCTCATACATATAAAATATACATACATATATTAGTAGTACTCCTCATACATATAAAATATACATACATATAAAATATACATACATATATTAGTAGTACTCCTCATACATATAAAATATACATACATATAAAATATACATACATATATTAGTAGTACTCCTCATACATATAAAATATACATACATATATTAGTAGTACTCCTCATACATATAAAATATACATACATATAAAATATACATACATATATTAGTAGTACTCCTCATACATATAAAATATACATACATATAAAATATACATACATATATTAGTAGTACTCCTCATACATATAAAATATACATACATATATTAGTAGTACTCCTCATACATATAAAATATACATACATATAAAATATACATACATATATTAGTAGTACTCCTCATACATATAAAATATACATACATATATTAGTAGTACTCCTCATACATATAAAATATACATACATATATTAGTAGTACTCCTCATACATATAAAATATACATACATATAAAATATACATACATATATTAGTAGTACTCCTCATACATATAAAATATACATACATATATTAGTAGTACTCCTCATACATATAAAATATACATACATATATTAGTAGTACTCCTCATACATATAAAATATACATACATATATTAGTAGTACTCCTCATACATATAAAATATACATACATATATTAGTAGTACTCCTCATACATATAAAATATACATACATATATTAGTAGTACTCCTCATACATATAAAATATACATACATATATTAGTAGTACTCCTCATACATATAAAATATACATACATATAAAATATACATACATATATTAGTAGTACTCCTCATACATATAAAATATACATACATATATTAGTAGTACTCCTCATACATATAAAATATACATACATATATTAGTAGTACTCCTCATACATATAAAATATACATACATATATTAGTAGTACTCCTCATACATATAAAATATACATACATATAAAATATACATACATATATTAGTAGTACTCCTCATACATATAAAATATACATACATATATTAGTAGTACTCCTCATACATATAAAATATACATACATATATTAGTAGTACTCCTCATACAATTGAACTAATATTTGTTATTCCAGTAGGGGCACCGTGAGCTCTTGGCAGTTTGCTCTATAGGATCTGCTTTGTCATCTAGAACTATAGTACATGCCTTTTCATTTGGGTCTAAAATAAATATTAACAATACCAATAATTTCTCAGTGACTGGCTATTGTGCACGCATATAGTTAAAATATAGTGCTACGCTCTTGATTCCCTCCATGTTTTATAGCAGCAAGGCTGTCTCTGAGCAGCAGCAGGGCAGACGCGCAGGAGAAGTAGAGATGTGTACGGGAAATATTTTCATTTCTTCCAAAATGTTTGCTTTAGTTCATTTATGTTCATGCTCGTATTTGTTTCAAACGAATTTCCTTTGAAATGTTCGTTTCAAACTAAAATTTTCGTTTTGAGCTACAGTACAGATTCTTGCCCTTTTTCTTTATCTGAAGCTGTAATCAGCTATTAGCTTTGATTTTTTTCATTCTATGTAATTCTTAAAGGGACATGAAATCCCAAAAATGTAATTCATGATTTGGATAGAACATAAAATTTTAAACAATTTCAAATTTACTTTTATTATCAAATCTGCTTTATTCTCTTGTTATCCTTTGCTGAAGGAACAACATTGCCCTACTGACAGCTAGCTGAACACATCTAGTTAGCCAATCACAAGAGACAAAAGTATGCAGGCACCAATCACCAGCTAGTTCCCACTAATGTAGGATATGTGCGTATTCATTTTCAACAATGGATACCAAGAGAACAAAGCACATTAGAAAATAGAAGTGATTTTGAAAGTGTGTTAAAATTGCATGCTCTTTCTGATTCTTGCAAGTTTAATTTTGACTTTCCTATCCCTTTAAACTTTTTCTTTTATTTATACATCTAATTTTTGTGCACTGCATTTTTTGTAAAACTAAAAATTTCACTTGAAGATACAGTAACATCAACTAGTATATTATATTGAAAGTGTCTATATTTAAAGGGACATGAAAAACATTTTTTTTCATTCTTGATTCAGATAGAGCATTCACTTTTTTTTAAAATTGTTTTTTATTAACCAACAACGAAGGAGATTTATACAATGATGCAGACTTGATTCGTAGCATTATGAAAAGAAAACAATTATCATCTTCTAAGAGTTCAGCTCAGATAAAAAGGGAAAAGAAAAAGAAAGAAAAAAGAAAAAGCAGGTTATATTAAATAGCCATTAACCGACAATTTTCCTCAAAGAGAGAAATGAAAAGTAAAAATAAAAATATTTTCCTTTAAGTCTGCAAAAGAAAAATAAAAAGAAACATTCTTGCCATAAGCCATCTTATGTTGGCGTTTTCTATTTAAGGTAAAAAAGAAAAAAAAGAAAAGAAAAAAATAATCAAACAAAAACAAAACCAACACCAAAAACGAGAGAAAGAAGAAGAAAAAAAAAAAAAAAAAAAAGGGGGCCACCACTCTCCCATCTCCCCCACCAGTCCATCTACCATATACCCAGCAGGACCAGTTCTGAATTTTGAAAAGGGAAGATCATGTATTCTCTCTCACTTTCAGGAAGTGACTTAATGTATATTGACCATTTGTTAAAGAAATTCCTTATGTCCTCTTCATTATTAATGTCTGTGTCTTTTTGTTCTAATAGACATTGTTTTTTCAAACAATTCTGGATTTCTGCCACACTTGGTACAGAGCGCATTTTCCATTTTTTGCATATTAAATATCTAGTGGCTAAGATAGAAATGGAAATCATTTTGTCATTAGGATGACGCTTGTTTAAATCATCCATACATAATATCACCTGAAATAGGGTGAGAGTTATAGATGGAATTTTAAGTACCCTGTTCAGCCAATATTCTAATTTGTGCCAAGTGTTTCTCACTTTTGGACAGAACCAAAACATGTGTTCTATATCAGCTGCTGGGAGAGAGCATTTAGGATATTTATTAAAGCTCGAGTTGTGCACCCTAAGACCCTTTTCCGGGGTGAAATATGCCCTGTGAAGTAACTTAAAATGTGCTTCCCGCCATGTAGCAGAGAGTGTTGTCCTAGCCACCTTAGCTATAGAATGTTGCAAGGTTTTGGGGTCAGCCCTATTCTGTGCTGACAGTGAGGTCCATGCTGAAGCTATTCTTGTCAAATTAAGATTAACCCTGCTAGCACCCAGTAGATGATGGCCCACAGAAATGGACATACAATCGGCCTTCATAAGTATAAGCCAATTTTCGAGTTTGCCTAGTTCCCAACTCCAACCCTCTTCTCTAATTAGTTCAGATAAAAAATGCCTTATCTGTAAATAAGCGAAGAAGTCTTTATTAGGCAGGCTAAATTCCCTTTTTAATGTTTCGAATGTTTCAATACTTTTTCTATCTCTGTCTATCAGGAGTACCAGTTTATTTAGCCCATTCTTGTGCCATCTACTAAAGACTTCAGAGTGTAGCCCAGGTTGGAATTTTGGGTTCCCTATCAGGGGTAGGTAGTGCGAAATCTTGGACTTGATTGAAATAATTTTTACAATCTTCCACCATGCCCTGATAGGGTTGTAAATTACTTTTAATCTTTTAATTTCTGAAGGTAACTCCTTAGGGGGAGAGTGTAAAAGAGCTAAGGGAAGGTAGGGACTACATATATTTATCTCAAGATGGTTGTTTAGGATATAATCTTTCGACAAAATCCAGCCAGCCGCTATTCGTGCCAAGAAACTGAGGTTGTATGCTCTGATATCTGGGAGTGCTAGCCCTCCAAACTCACAGGAAATTGTCTGAATAAGTCATTAATCATCCGTACATCCTTTTCCAAAATAATTATTGGGACATTCTGAAGTATGTATAACAATTTCGGGAGGAGGATCATTTTAACTAATGCCACTCGTCCCGAGATTGAGAGTGGTAGGCTTTGCCATGTTTTAATCTTTTCCTTAAATTGTCTAACGACTGGGGGAATATTATAATCATATAAATTGTCCGAGTTCACCAGAATACTTATCCCTAAATATTTAAATGAGTCTGTTACTCTTTTAAATGGATTTTCTAAACATGAGTCACTTTTCTTGCGGATCCAGAAAATTTCTGATTTAGCTGCGTTTATTTTATAACCTGAAAAGGTACCGAACTGATCGATTATCTGTATTAGTTTTGGGATATTAATTTTAGTATTGGATAAATACAGCAACATGTCGTCTGCATATAGACCTATTTTCATCTCATGGTTTGAAATTTTTATTCCCTCCAAGCTTTGTCTTATCATAATTGCTAAAGGCTCAATAGCAACATCAAACAGAAGAGGGGAGAGGGGACAACCCTGGCGCGTTCCTCTTTCCAAAGTTATTGGCAAGGACACAGTTCAATTAATTATCAGGCTTGTAGCTGAGTTTTTATAGAGACTCTCTACAAAGTCAGGGAGTTTGCCCTTAATTCCAAACTTCAGTAAAGATGTGTTAAGATGTTTAAATGTAACAGAATCAAACGCTTTTTCTGCATCAATAGAGAGAATCGCCATGTCCGGTGCCCCAGGTTCTTCCCCTCTCCCCTCCCTGCTCAAAGAAATTTTTTCAAAATATTCCAATGTGGCCAATAGTTCCCTAATTTTAGCAGATGAGTTTCGTCTATTTAGAAAGCCAGCTTGGTCCGGATGGATTACTAATGGTAGAATTAATTGTAATCTGGGTGCTAAAATAGACGTTAGAATCTTATAATCTGAGTTGAGCAGGGCTATTGGTCTATATGATTCTTTAATCCTTGGGTCCTTCCCTGCCTTGAGAATTAGGGTTGTGTAAGAGAAAGAAAATGAAGCAGAAACTGGTTTACCATTAATATAAAAATCATTATATAGATTTGTTAGATACGGAGAGATTTCTACAGATAATATTTTATAAAATTCACTAGGTAATCCATCCGGCCCAGCTGCTTTATTGATAGGTAGTTTAGAAATTGCCTCATTTACTTCTTGTAAAGATATAGGAGAATTAAGAGTACTAATACAGTCATCAGTTATTGAGGGGCTAACTATCTTGTTCCAAAAATCTACAGAGTTATCCTGATCATAACCTTTACAAGAGTATATCCCTTGATAATATTCCACTAATGCAGATACGATTTTATCGGGATTTGAAATTAGCTCGTCCTTATCCAGGAGTTCTTCAATACAAGATTGTTTTTTTTTCATTATTAACCAGCCTAGACATCATCTTTCCAGACTTGTTCCCAAATCTGTAAAGCTTAGCCTGAATTTTTATTTCTTTTTGAGTTTGCTGGGACAAAACAAATGTATCCCTGGCTTCTTTAGCTTGAACATACTTGGACCAGTTTGGGGCATTCTTATGCAACAGAAATTTATTGTATGAATTGGATAATGCCTTGTTTATTTCTTTTTCTCTTAACTTCAGTTTCTTGGTTAGGGCTATATTATAGGCTAAGATTTCTCCTCTGAGAACCGCTTTGGCGGTATCCCATAGTAGTTCTGGGCGTTCGATGTATTCAGAATTAAACCGTATAAATTCCTCAAATTTAGACCTGAGACGGGTTTTAAATTTCATATCTGTCGCTAAGTAATATGGGAAAAAAAACCCGCAAAGTTTTGGATCGTGGGTGTTTAAGCTGGATATCCAGGGTAATGGGGGCATGATCTGATAGTAATATAGGGGTAATTCTTGCTTGCACCGTTAGGGATCCTAGACGCTCATCTATAAGAAATAGATCTATTCGTGAAAGAGTCTTGTGTGCTTTTGAGAGACAAGTGAATTCCTGAGTATCTGGATTCTGAAGTCGCCAGATATCACGCAGTGCTAAATTTTGCTCTATTTTCTTAAACATTTTAAATTCTAGGTTATCTTTTTTATGTTTTTTTATGTTTCTTAATTTCTCAGAACCTATCGAGCGGGCATTGCGGTGCTATGTTAAAATCCCCTCCGATAATTTGGTGCCCCTGGCTATACAAAAGAAGTTTAGATTGTATTCTATTCCAGAATTCTGGATTGAATATATTAGGACCATAGACATTACATATCGTATAGATTTCCCGAGCAAATCTTACTTTTAACAGAACATACCTCCCCTCCGGGTCAGACTCAGAGTGCACAATCTCAAGCTGAATCTTTTTCCCGATTAGAATAGCAACTCCCCTTTTCTTACCAACACTTGGCGCGTAGAACACTTCTTTAACCCACGAGGCTCTGAGTTTAAGAGATTCAACTGAGTTAAGGTGTGTTTCCTGAATTAGTCCTATATCCATCTGATATTTCCTTAATTGTGTCAATATGGTTTTCCGTTTAATAGGAGTGGAGATCCCTCCCACATTCCAGGATACTATCCTAAATTTATCTATTTTCTTGTAACTTTAAAACCTGTCTGGGGGGGGGGGAAGAGAGAGAGCCGGCTGAGAAAGGAGAGAGGGAGAGAGGAAAAAAAAACCCCCCGCACAAATAAGAAAAAAAAAAAAAAAAAAAAGGGAGGGGAACCCTAGCATCTTCCCTAAATACCCCATCTGTCCCTACCTAAAGGGTCATCCCAACTATTGAGCCTACTCTGACTAGCTAGGGCTGTTCAGACTGGTGCTAATGGATCTAAGGATGAAAGGAATCTCTCGGCTGCACGTGCCTCCAGAAAGAGATGTACAGCATCATTTACTGTTACTTTGAGTTTAGCTGGATAGATTATTGTCGCGTTAAATCCAGAGTTTATAAATTTAGTACACATAGGTGCAAGCGCCCTCCTCCTGGAGGCTGTGTCAGCCGAGAAATCCTGAAAAATAAGAATCTTAGCCCCGTTAATAATAAGAGGTTGAATGTTGCGGAAATATTGTAGGAGTAAAACTTTATCTTGGTAATTAAGTAATTTTGCTATGACTGGTCTCGGCCTGCCGGTGTTTTTATTAACTGTGTGTGGTGGACCCAGCCTGTGCGCCCTTTCTACCAGTATACTATGATATGTAGATGGAAATTTGAGAGCTGTCTTTAAAGTATCAGAGATAAAGAGGGCTAGATCCTCGTATTGCTTCTCCTCTGGGAGGCCTATTATTCTGATGTTATTTCTCCTGCTGCGATTTTCTAAATCTTCTAGCCTCGAGAGGATTTTTTGAGTACTGCTGCTAAAATTATCAAGCTTAGAACTTTGTGACAAGGTCAGATCTTCTAAATCAGACACTCTCTGCTCAACCTCCTGCATTCTGGAGGAGAATTGTCTAATTTCTTGCGAAAGGGAGGAAATATCCTGTTTAATTTCTAGCCTTAGAGCATCAAATTTAGGAGAAAGGGCCTCAGAGATGCTGGCAACTAGACTTTGGATGTTTAATACTTCAGATATGGTTGTATTTGAAATAACTGTTTGAGCATCAACTACAGGATCTTGTGTACTTTTAGTTTTTTTGTCCCTTTGTCTGCCTGCCATTATTGGTGAGGATGTTTTGGCAGAGGTACCAAGATACTTGTCCATATACTAGTGTTGGTGAGGTGATAGTGGAAAAAAAAAAAAGGGTGAGGGAGGGAGGAAGGGGGGAGTGCTAGGGACTTGTTAGTGCTGATGCGTGTGCCAATTCAAGGTGGTGGTATTATAGTGTCTAGGTGGATAAATAGTTGCGCTAACTAGTGAGGGGTTAAAAAAAAGAGGGGGAAGGAAGATTGTGATGTGCTAGTGCTGTGGTGACCTAAGATAGTTGAGTGAATAAAGTGATTATCAAATAAAATTATACAGTGATTTCACACTATGCACATGGACAAGAGAGTAATTTTGAGAGTAGATCCAGAAAGAACAAGCGTAGTTTTTTTATACTTCAAATGTCAATTTAACTTTAAGCGGCCGTGGTAATTTCACTCGTTGAACTAGGTGTAAAAACTAATAAGAGTTCTAATCCAATAAAGCTTCTCCCAAATGCAGGGGACACAGATGCCCTATAGATTTGCTATGAATTTTATGATCTCACATCCAGCAGGTACAAAAATAATGCATCTTAATATTTGAGAAATAAGCTGGGAGAGGTGATTTTTATCCTAAACTAACCACAAACAAGGATTTACAATCTTTGTAACAATTATTAAATAACATTGAATATTGGGTCGTGAGAAGCTGAGCCCAAACAATTGTGCAATTGACTTTTACAATCTCAAAAAAGGGAAGAAAAGACTTGCTTAAAGAGCAAAGAAATGACTGCCTAAGCACCAATTAAATATCACCTTTTTACTTAAAGCTACCACTATATGAAGTGAAAAGAAAGACTTATAATCTCTTAAGCAAATTAAAATAATAACAGTTATCAGTTTACATTTGTTCTGTCACATATATACAACTTTCAGAAAGAGCAAGCAAACTCATTGAAAAATAACAACATTGTATCTGTTTTGAGAATATCAAATTCCTCGATGGAACAGCACCCAGATTCAGAGTCTCTAAGGGGGGATATGGCAACCAAATAGCCTTAAATTGGCTATCCTTTTTCTTCCTTTTTCTCTCCTCTCCCCCTCGCCCTGTTATTCAGAAGCCAGTGATTTCTTAAGGATTCTAGGGCCCTTTATAGGCCTTTCAGTCCGTTGGGGGTAAAATATGATCCCCAATCTCTTCGCCCTTCACCTCTCTCCCATGCCCTTTAGAAAGTCCTCGTCTAAGTAGACAAAAGATTTTTGCTTTCTGTTGTTTAAATGCCGTTTTTCAGCAGATCTCCAATTTGACCTTTCAGTCACTCTTAGAAGCTCAGTTCAGCAAAAACAACAGACCAATGCAAGGCAATGTATTGTATAAACAGTTCTCAGTGACTCACCCCCTGCGCTGCCAGTGCCTACCCGCCCGCCAGGATCGTTGTCAAGATGTGGACACTTAGTTGCGTTGGCGTCGTCTTGAGATCCTTCGACATCCAGCACCGCTCAGAACTCCAGCCTCAACTCCCCTCTGGCAGCAGCGGTGGGAGGGGAGAGAGGAGCGCCAGCCCAGATACCAGCGGCAGCACGGAGAAGGCAAGCTCCACACTGGACCTCTATCCAAAGACAGACCAAGCTCCCTCCCACGCAACACCGGTGGGGGAGGGGGCGGAGCAAACACCCGGCAGCAGAAGCAGCGATCCAGCAGTGAGCGGCGACCAAAATAGCAGGGCCGGTAAGGTTTAAGGGAATACAATGTATACTTAGTCCCCGAAGTTTAACCCAGCGGGGGGGGGGGCAAACTGGGGGGGGGTCACCACTCGTACAAACGGCAAAGTTCCTCTGGGAGAGAGAGAAAGAGAAGGGTGTCCCAGAGCATATATAATATAGCAGCCCTTAACAGGAGCCAGATAGAGCTGTTAATATGAGTAGTAGGCTCAGGCAATTGCCACTGGGTTGGTGGTCCACCGGAAAAGGTTCCAGAGGCGATTTTACTGACTGCCCCAAGAAGCAGCCCCAGGATCTGGGGCAAGGCGCGAGAATCACCGCCGCCAAGGATTTGCAGGACTGGAGGTGTGAGCTCAGCAACACCTGTCTGACTCCTCCTCCACCGGAACCAGAGCATTCACTTTTAAACAACTTTCCAATTTACTTATTTTGCCTAATTTGCCTTTCTGTTAGTATCCTTTGTTGAAAAGCATACCTACAGGTAGGATGAGGCTCAGAAGCAGGAAGGGAGCTAGCGGATAATTGGTGGCTGCACATATAGGCCTCTTCTCATTGGCTTAATAATGTGCTAACTCCATCCAAGTAGTGCATTGCTGCACCTTCAACAAAGAATACCAAGTTAATGAAGCAAAATTGATAATAGAAAATGAAAAGTTGCTCACAAATTTATGCTCTGTTTGCATTGCTCATGGCCTTCTCTGCTGGGATGGACATGTTTTTGTTAATAATTACTTTCCCATATTATAACACATACTTGTCATTGGTTGAATTAGAGCAATCAGGTTTTACTCTTGCAGTGTCAGTAACCCCATGGTATTGCATCAACCAACAACCATTTTTACTCACTGCACACACACTCTCACTCTCACGTGGCCACTTTCATTTTAAAAATGTTTTAACCCTTTTGTTGCCTAGCTAAGGGGCTGCTGGATTTGCACTTAGTATATACGTTTTATTGTACTTTCTATTTGTTTTCTTGCGTCTGTTTGTTCTGGAGCTGCACTCCGTTTTTTTAATAGTTATACTAGTTTTAAAATGTTTCTGCCGGCAGCAACCATTTCTTCGTATTTAACCAAAAAATGCTGAGAAATTATCTCTACCCCCTCAAAGTGCAGCCACAGACCCTTTTCTTCCTCAGCTACCACAGGAGCTCCAAGAACATCAGTGGCAGCCCCAACACAGCCACGACAGCACATGCAAAGGTGAAACCATCTGCCACTGCCACCATCAGTACTGGTAGATAGAGAGTCAGAGGGGGACAGTGGGTTGGTTCACTGGCAGGGACCAGCCGTTCCTTTGTTGAATCATTCTCAGCCACAAGCTAAGAAAATTACTGGTGCAACTGGCAGTCTGTGTTGATTGTTTGGGTCATGACCTTCAGCCAGTGTTACATGAAAATAATTATTTGTGACTGACCCACTTAAAAATGTAGCAGATCAAGTACCAGCAGCATGCTACTGTGACAAAACCACCGGATGTGTCTAGCCTTCTCCAGTTCCTCCACAGATCTGAGCCTCTGAGCACTCAGCAATAAGTTAAAAATCACCCTTTCACTTCCCTCCCCCTGAGAATGCTGGTTGGCTAGAAGATGTCACAGGCTTCCCCTGACAGGCTGAGAGAAACTGTGAATCTATTCTGCTGCTCCTTTCTGATTCGCATCCATTGGATAATGCCTGCTTGCAGCATAAAAACAGAATACATCAACTGAAAATGAAAATTTTATAAGAAAATAAAGCGCTTTTATTTAGTTTTTTTGTTTTTTCGTTTTCGGTCATTTTAGTTTTCGGAAGAATCAAAGAAAAAAACAAAAATGCCATTGTCATTTTTTTCTTTGATTCTTCCAAAACTAAATGCACACGTCTAAGGAGTAGTAGATGATCTCATTGTGATAAGCAGTCATGGAGAAGAAGTATTGAGCAGGGTTCCCCAGTCTCTATTTTGGGTTTTAAGGATATTAATATGACTCCCAGCATATCTTCTATAGCCTTTATGCTGGACCAGGAGGTACTGGATTATGAGCCTGTGGAGATGGTGGAGGAGGAGATTCCAACACAGAATCCGTGCATGATGGGTAGCAGCATAAGTTCCTCCCCGCTTTTAGGCCAGCAGTCTCCACCTGTATTATCTCCCTCTCCATCACCACCAATCTCTCAAACTGTAAGGCAGCCAGGTACTACAACAGCCTCACCCACTATCCATGCTGCCAATTCCACTAGTAGTGCAATCTCTGACAGTACTAGAAGGACTTGCAGTACCACCAACACCACCACTAGCAGTTCCAACAGTAGGAGAGGAAAGCATGGTCATCATCAGTCAATGCCAAATACTTAGGAAACTGCTGGCTGCTTTGTCCAAAAGACTGTAGTCATGTCTTTGTATTTTTAAGGACTGTGTACTATAATAAAAGGCCTACCTAGTTTAGTAACTCTGCAGTCTGCTGCTGTGTCTCCTGCTCCTGCGCTTCCTGCTCTGTAGTGGTCATAATCAGCCAATGACAAGTCCTTAGGGAACTGCTGGCATCTGTGTTCAAGGGACTCTAAGCACATCTTTGTCCTTCTTCTTTGGAGCTGCATTTGTGAGGTTTGTGTACTATAATCAGAGGCCTAACTACTTCAGTAACCCTGCTGCTTGCTACAGCCTTTCCTGCTCTTGCCCTTCTCTGAATTAAATGTCCAAGTATAACCATTAACTACAAGCTTGTTATGGAGCAGGGGTGTGGGAAAGTGATGAATGTGAGTCATTTAGTATGAGGGAGTTCAAAAGGAATGAGAGAGTTGACTGCTGCTTGTTAAAGTTACACCTAATCTAATAGCCCTATCAAAATAACAAAAGCCCCCCCCAATAAAAAAACCTAGCCTAAACTAAACTACCAATAGCCCTTAAAAGGGCCTTTTGCGGGGCATTGCCCCAAAGTAATCAGCTCTTTTACCATTTAAAAAAAATACAAACAACCCCTCCAACAGTAAAACCCACCACCCACACAACCAACCCCCCAAATAAAATACTAACTAAAAAAACCTAAGCTCCCCATTGCCCTGAAAAGGACATTTGGATGGGCATTGCCCTTAAAAGGGCAGTTAGCTCTTTTGCAGCCCAAAGTCCCTAACATAAAAATAAAACCCACCCAATACACCCTTAAAAAAGCCTAACACTAACCCCCTGAAGATCGACTTACAGTTCTGAAGACCGGACATCCATCCTCAAGGAAGCGGCAGAACTCTTCATCCAGCCGAAGTCCTCAACGAAGCTGGGAGAAGTTTTCATCCAAGCCGGGCGAAGTGGTCCTCCCGATGGGCAGAAGTCTTGATCCAGACGGCATCTTCTATCTTCATCCATCCGACGCGGAGCGGCTCCATCTTCAAGACATCCGACGCGAAGCATCCTCTTCTTCTGACGACTAAAGACGAATGAGGTTGCTTTAAGTAACGTCATCCAAGATGCCGTCCCTTACATTCCGATTGACTGATAGAATTCTATCAGCCAATCTGAATTAAGGTAGAAAAAATCCTATTGGCTGATGCAATCATCCAATAGGATTGAGCTCACATTCTATTGGCTTTTTCAATCAGCCAATAGAATGCGAGCTTAATCCTATTGGCTGATTGGATCAGCCAATAGGATTTTTTCTACCTTAATTCTGATTGGCTAATAGAATTCTATCAGTCAATCAGAATCTAAGGGACGCCATCTTGGATGACATCACTTAAAGGAACCTTCATTCGTTTTTAGTCGTCGGAAGAAGAGGATGCTCCGCGTCAAATGTCTTGAAGATGGAGCCGCTCCGCGTCGGATGGATGAAGATAGAAGATGCCATCTGGATGAAGGCTTCTGCCCGTCTGGAGGACCACTTCACCCGGTTTGGATGAAGACTTCTCCCGGCTTCGTTTAGGATTTCGGCCCGGTTGGATGAAGACTTCTGCCGCTTCCTTGAGGATGGATGTCCGGTCTTCAGAACAGTAAGTCGATCTTCAGGGGGTTAGTGTTAGGTTTTTTAAGGCTGTATTGGGTGGGTTTTATTTTTAGGTTAGGGACTTTGGGCCTGCAAAAGAGCCAACTGCCCTTTTAAGGGGCAATGCCCATCCAAATGCCCTATTCAGGGCAATAGGGAGCTTAGTTTTTTTTTAGATAGTATTTTATTTGGGGGGTTGGTTGTGTGGGTGGTGGGTTTTACTGTTGGGGGGGTTGTTTGTATTTTTTTGCACAGGTAAAAGAGCTGATTACTTTGGGGCAATGCCCCACAAAGGCCCTTTTAAGAGATATTGGTAGTTTAGTTTAGGCTAAGGGTTTTTGGGGGGCTTTTTATATTTTGATAGGGCTATTAGATTAGGTGTAATTAGTTTAAATATCTTGCAATTTGTTAATTATTTTCTGTAATTTAGTGGGGGGGGTTGTACTTAAGCTAATTTAATTTATTTAATTGACTTAAGCAGCGCTGGTATTGGAGTGCGGTAAGGAGCACGATTTTGCTCTACGCTCACTTCTTGTCTTTTAACGCCGGGATTGTAAAAACCAGCAATACCAGCGCTGTAGGTAAGTGAGCGGTGAGAAAAAACTGCTCGTTAGCACCGCACAGCTCATAACGCAAAACTCGCAATCTAGTCGTATATTTGAGTTGTATGAGTTTTCTGTATAAGCTGGTTTATTTATTATTTGCATTATCTGCATTTTTATTTAGTAGCACTGGATTTTAAAATACATTCTTTAGTATGCACAAATCCCTTTTTTTTTACTTAATAAAATTTACAGTACATGTTGTAGATGGGTTAGTTATGGCAGACTCGTATGTCTGTGTGGGTACACACAGGTAATTGAAAAGTTGTAGTCAGGAAATAAAAATGGGAAGATCTGGTGGAGGCCCTCCTTTGAATATAATGTTTTAGTGGGAAGATATGTAAAGAAAATAAATTTAATCAGAGGCTGTAACAGCAATAAGTTACAGTTAGGATACCAATGATCTCTCCACCTTCAGGAGATCTGTTGAGTGGAGAATAAAATTTACAAAAACATTTAACACATACATAAACCACACAAGGCATCCATACACACACCTTAAAGGGACAGTCAACCATAGAATTGTTATTGTTTTAAAAGATAGATAATCCCTTTATTACCCATTCCCCGGTTTTGCATAACCAACACTGTTATATTAATACACTTTTTACCTCTATGATTACCTTGTATCTAGGAACCTTCTTCCAGCCCCCTGATCACATGACTGTGACTGTTTATTATCTATTGTCTTAAATTTAGCATTGTATTGTGCTAGATCTTAAATAACTTTCTGTGCCTGAACACAGTGTTATCTATATAGCCCATGTGCACTTTCTGTCTCTTTGTGTTGAAAAGAGATTTAAAAAGCATGTGATAAGAGGCAGCCCTCAAAGGCTTAGAAATTAGCATATGAGCCTACATATGTTTAGTTTAAACTAAGAATACCAAGAGAAAAAAGCAAATTTGATGATAAAAGTAAATTGGAAAGTCAATTAAAATTAAAAGTCCTATCTGAATAATGAAAGTTTAATTTATACTTGACTGTCCCTTTAAAGGGACATCAAGACACAATAGTTTACACTTGAACATATTTATGTTCACACAAATTTACCCTCAAAGGTGCAGAAATACAATAAACAGAGAATACCACATATAGGGGCCGATTTATCATATATCTGTCCGACATGATCCGCTCAGCTGATCATTTCCGACAGACATTGCTAAATGCCGACAGCATACTCTGTCGGCATTTAGCATTGTGCAAGCAGTTCTGGTGAAATGCTTGTGCAATGAAAATCAACCGCTAGCAGGGGATGTCAATCATGCAGATCATGTCCGCTCACACTAGGATAAATCGACCCCAAAAGAACAGATTACAAGTGGCACACTAACTATTTTGTGCGAGCAATAATCAAGTTTATCGCGGCAGTTTGTTCACTTTGCAGCACAAAGCTGAAAGTAAATGCTAATTTACGCTATGATTTCCGTGACGTCAGAGCTCTGTTAACTGTTAAGCGAGGCAAAAAAGTTGCACAAAACACATCAAAAATGCATTTAAAAGTACAGTTACACTCATAATAACACCAGGGCTCAAAATTTCCCAGTAGTTATTGGCGAGTAGAAATTGAATGGTGGCGAGTGAAAGTTAGTAAGTGAATGTTGAGTCTGAAGCAGGGCTGGCTCAAGACATTGTGCTGCCTGGGTCCGAGATCAAAATGACGCCCCCCATACACACACACTTCTACCTATCTAACTCCATTCATAACACTGCAATTAAATTTGTAATATTACTACTGTTAATAATTAATATGACAGTGCCACTTACACACTCAGACAGACTGGGTGAAACAAGTCAGTTGGTTTGTTGATAAAATACGTGAACAACCATGTAGCCACCATGACAACAGAGCATTAGAAAGAAACAAGTACTGTACTTGAGGAAATATTTTTTATTTAGTATTTTTTATTAAAACCAAATAATGCTTTTCCTTAAAGGAATAATTAAAACAAAAATGATACCTTGACTGAGGGCTCTGTATGCTGATGAGTGATGATGCCTGCTGCCTGGCCTGCAAATTTGCAAAATATATCTGATGGTGATGCGTTGTGTGTACTTGAATTTCTTAGTCACTTCTGTCTGATTCTGCAACGGTGTGCTCTCAGGAATGCGACTAGGTAACTGCGCGCATGAGCAGATCCTCTAGTCACACATTATGATGGGTTGCAGAATCTGACAGTAGTACCGTCACCCCCCCCCGCCCACAGAGACTGTGAGACACAGAGTGACAACAAAGGTTAGGAGCAGCGGTCTGCTAGTAATGCCATACTCCACGGTGACATGTTAATGAATCCCAGAATCCCACCCACTAATGGTTTGACTCCAGAGACAGCCAGCCCAGAGACTGCCTTCAATGCCGGCGCTGATCACTCTTAAATCCTAACGTGCAGTGCTACACGGTCTATCACATTTATAGATTGCCGCGCCTGACTGTGACTGTCCTCTCTCTGGCTCTGATTGGATTGACAGGCTCAGCGCGTCAGTGGCATTGAAGGAAGGAAGACCGCCACTCCTAAAGCTAAAGCACTGAAGGCAGACTGCCGCTCGCTCCTATTAAGTCCTAAATGTTCTTAGTTGTACTTTTTGTCGGTTTCACTCTGAATGTCACCTTACCCGGTCCCCGGGTCAGTAGTCAGTGGGTGGGATTGGAATGACTGACAGCCAGGCACAACGGGTCACCGCCAGGAGTGGCATTGAAGGCATTCCAATCCCATCCATACTGTCAGAAAAAATGTGCAAAAAGTGTACCTTTAGGGGTACAACAGCTTGTCACTGGGGCAGTACCCTTAAAGGTACACCCGATGTACCCTTTAACAATGGAACAAATTGGTTCCCCTTGCAGATTGTATCTTTCAAAGGCAAATATGTACCTTTGGTGACTAGATTGGACCTCGGTACTATGGTACCATAAAGTACCCTTAAAAATGGTGCAAGTTTGGCCTTTTAAGGGTACTGCCCCAGTGACAAGCCCTTTGTACCTCATGATGGCAAATTTGTACTCAACACCGCATATTAAAATGCTGTTCCATCAAATTTATTGTATAACATTCAAATATGCATTCATTTAATGTGTACTTTTTCGGATTAGGTTTACAATAGCCACACTGCAGTTGTATAAGTTTCGTTAGTGTAGCCAAACAGCAGGTCCTAAGACTGGCACAGGAATTCCTGAAACAACCAGGATAAACAACCAGTTCCAAAAGGAGCTACTCAACATGTTTTATTTCAGTCTGTACTAGACTCTAACAACACCCCCATTTAACTTAGGGTGACATGCCACATATAACATAAATATATAGAAAACATATAGAAACAACATAATAATAAAAATGTAACTCTAACGAAAGGAAGGGGGATTCTGGGGAGTGATAAACGATAAAACTTACAACCATACATTGAATTTGTCACTCTATGCAAAATATATGCAAATTAGTCTCCCCAGTACACATTTTGGTGATTAACCTTTTACCATTAGATGGTGCTGTGTTACACATGTCAAGGAACTTTCAACCAATAGATGGTGTTATGGCGTGTTACACAATGTCCATGTATGTGACTGGGGAATGGTTACAATTTTATTTTATTTTTTTAGAAACAGGTTCTTAAACAGCTCTTGTTTATTTTATACAGTTTAAAACGAAAACATTTCTCTGTAATTTTAGTTAATACATTTGCTTTATCTTTAAGAGTTATCATCTTGATGCTCTAAATATAAACATTAAAATGTTAAGAGCTTGTGTGCTATTTAGAACCAGGAACACAGTATCATTGAAGATATGGGTTATTAAAGGGACATAATACTCATATGCTAAATCACTTGAAACTGATGCAGTATAACTGTAAAAAGCTGACATTAAAATATCACCTGAGCATCTCTATGTAAATAAGGAAGATATTTTACCTCACAATTTCCTCAGTTCAGCAGAGTAAGTTCTGTGTAATAAGTTATACTCAGCTGCAGGTAAAAAAAAAATTAAAAAAAATGAAGAAATGAACAGCTGCCAATCAGCAGTGCTGAGGTCCTGTACTCTTTTACTGTGATCTCATGAGATTTCACCTAACTCTCATGAAATTTCATTGTAAACTTTCTTACATTGAATAGGGAAATAACATGCGAGTGCATGAGGCTCATCCCTTCGGCTGTCCCGGGACAGACATACTGATATGCTGCTTAGAAATCCTTTACAATGGGATGTGGCTACTGAGGAGCTTTTGAGGTAAAATATCTTTCTTTTTTACATAGAGATGTTCAGGTGATATTTTCTAGTCAGCTTTTTACAGCTATACTGCATCACTTTCAAGTGTTTAAACATTTGGGTATTATGGCCCTTTAAGTATTTTTTGTTGCTTTGCCCACCTCTTGTATATTACCAATAACAATTGAACATTAATTATTTTGCTGTACAACATGTATGTTGAATTCATTTTTGGTGGCTGCCAGTTATGTGTTCAATTAATAATTGAGGTGCACAACTTATATGAACTTGCAGGGTTTGGCAGCCTTGAACCACCCATCCACCTCAACCTTTTAGTCATACAAGTGATTGTACCTTTTTTGGGGGGATTAAATGGTACAGACATGGACCCTTTGACCATTGGAAACATATCTGTATCTTATTTACTGCTAAATGGTACATATTAGTTCCTTAAGGTGTAATTATAATCCATTGAGGGTACAACCACAGCAGTTGTACTCTAAGTTTTCACAAACAGACCCCAACCGTACCCTTTTATCTGACAGTGCACTGACTACTGACCCGGGGACCGGTTGAAGTGACAGAGTGAGACCGACAACAAGTACAACTAAGAAAATTTAGGACTTAATAGGAGCGAGCGGCAGTCTGCCTTCAGTGATTTAGCTTTAGGAGTGAGCGGCGGTCTTCCTTCCTTCAATGCCACTGACGCGCTGAGCCTGTCAATCCAATCAGAGCCAGAGAGAGGACAGTCACAGTCAGGAGCAGCAATCTATAAATGTGATAGACCGCGTAGCACTGCAGGTTAAGATTTAGGAGTGAGCGGCGCCGGCGGTCTTCCGTTTCATCAATGCCTGTCAATTAATCCCAATCGGATGATACACCCAGAGAGAGATAACAGTCACAGCAGGCTAAGAGCGGCAGTCTGAGTCTGACTAAAAGTGATAGGGGGATATTTATCAAAGGTCTGGTGGACCTGATCCGACAGTGCGGATCAGGTCCGCCAGACCTCGCTGAATGCGGAGAGCAATACACTCTCCATATTCATCATTGCACTAGCAGTTCTTGTGAGCTGCTGGTGCACCGCCGCCCCCTGCAGATTTGCAGCCAATCAGCTGCCAGCAGGGAGGTGTCAATCAACCCGATCGTACTTGATTGGGTTGATTTTCGGCAATGTGTGTCCACCTGCTCAGAGCAGGCGGACAGGGTTATGGAACAGCGGTCTTTAGACACGGGTCCTCAAGCTGACTAAAGTGCCGCCCCTGTCAAGTTCCGCCTGGGTCTGTGGGACCCTGTTGGTCCCATGGTTAAGCCGGCCCTGGTCTGAAGTCTGGTGGCATGTTGTAAGTAGCAACGTTGGCACATTGTCAGTGCTGCAATAGGAATGTACATTCTGCAAATACAAACAGCCATTAGTGCTTAGACTGTTATTTCTGAGAGGGTAAACGGGGCAGGCAGAGAGATTAGAGAGGAAAAGTGAAAGTGGAGAAGAAGGAATAGAGAAGACAGAATGGAGAAAAAAGTGAAGAGATATGAGAGAGGGGAAAGAATGTAAACAGAAGATATGGTCTTAGAGAGAAGGGAAAGGGTAAAAAAGAGAGATTGAAGAGAGAAGGGAGTCAAGAAAGATAGTAAAGAGTGAGAAGTGAGCGATGATAATTATTTATAAAAATCTCCAGGTCTGCTATGACCTCCCATGACTGTCAGCACTCTCTCAGTTCAACAATTTCCTATTTATATCCAGCTGGTGTCTTACTTAGAACCCATTGTTGATTTTTCAAATGGCTTTGAACTTATTTTTGTTAATTTATTACTGTACATAGCATTATTTAGTTTTTTATGGTATAAAATAAAAACAATATTACAAAATGTTTCACAATGGCTAAACATATGCCAAGAGGGGGTGAAGTAGTGGGTGAGGGTGGGATTAGCAGTGGTGAGTAACATTTTGTCCTGGCTAGTAGTTTAGGACTAGAAATTTTGAGGCCTGATAACACTATCGGATAAAAATTTATAAAAAAAACACAAATATTGCACAAAAAAATTACAAGGACTCAAAGATATGAGCTCGCAGATGTTAGGGGGAAAAAGGCAGGCAAAAAGCTTTAACATAGATATGCATACATATACATGTATTTATGTGTGTATATATGTATTTATATGTGTATATATGTATTTATATGTGTATTTATGTATTTATATGTGTATATATGTATTTATATGTGTATTTATGTATTTATATGTGTATATATGTATTTATGTGTGTATATATGTATTTATATGTGTATTTATGTATTTATATGTGTATATATGTATTTATATGTTTATATATGTATTTATATGTGTATATATGTGTATATATGTATTTATATGTGTATACATGTATTTATATGTGTATATATGTATTTATGTGTGTATATATGTATTTATATGTGTATTTATGTATTTATATGTGTATATATGTATTTATATGTGTATTTATGTATTTATATGTGTATATATGTATTTATATGTGTATACATGTATTTATATGTGTATACATGTATTTATGTGTGTATATATGTATTTATATGTGTATATATGTATTTATATGTGTATTTATGTATTTATATGTGTATATATGTATTTATATGTGTATTTATGTATTTATATGTGTATATATGTATTTATGTGTGTATATATGTATTTATATGTGTATTTATGTATTTATATGTGTATATATGTATTTATATGTTTATATATGTATTTATATGTGTATATATGTGTATATATGTATTTATATGTGTATACATGTATTTATATGTGTATATATGTATTTATGTGTGTATATATGTATTTATATGTGTATTTATGTATTTATATGTGCATATATGTATTTATATGTGTATTTATGTATTTAGACATATATACACATATAAACACATAAATACATATGTACACACACACACACACACACACATATATATATATATATATATATATATTATATATAATATATATAATGTAATATTTATATTTAATAAAGTGTTTGACTATGTATTTAATGTAAATATTTCAAATTCCAATGTTCTTCAAATAAGGGAATATGTTCTATGTATTTATAAATAGATATTCCTATATATATCTGTATATGTATACAAGGGGTTTTCAAATTCAGAGCCTCCGCTCTGGCAACATTTACAAGACAGCCCCCCCCCCCATACTAGTTGTTACTTTATTTTTTTCTCTTTAAAGAAAGTTGTAATATTTATTTTTACTTTTCATTTGGGGAGTTTACATCAGATCCTGGGTTATCACACATCTTGCAAGACCCAATTCTGCTCAACCAAAACCTGCCATTTCAGTTTGCCCTTTGTTACGTTTGTGTTTAACGCTAGTTACTGATCAAGACAACACACGCAATGACCCAATGTTGTCTCTGAGCAATTTTGACCTCAGTGCCTTTCTTCCACCTACACCCCGCTGGCTCTTAAAAAAGTTCTATGATTTGCCATAGTCAGCTGCTGAGTGCAGTTTCCATAAGATAGTGTAAAGTGTCACTGCTTGCGCGCCGCCTCTTATGTGCTCCAGGGCCCCCCTGGGGAGGCCAGCCTCACACTTTGAAAACCACTAATCTATACCTATATATAATCTCCTATATATAATCTTCTATATAAATATAAGTTGTTCCAAAAAACATCATATGTATACATAAATATGTATGTATGACTAAATAGAACATATTCTGCTATGTGAAAAACACTGGAATGTGAAAATATTTTCATGCCAGAAAATGTGAGAAAATGTGATTGGTTTGCGAGCGAGTAGGGGTTTCTTTCTTGCTCCATTGAATTCTATGGAGGAATTCATTAACATGGTCGCAATATTCTAACTTTTGCTTTTTGCGTAAAAATCTTACTCTAGCGCAGTTAACAGACACAAGCAGGAGCGATAAATAGCGCCCCACTCGTAATCTAGCTCTAAGTGTTGCTATATTACAAGACTAACAGAAATATACATGTCAACCTTTCATAATTACGTGTCTTCTTTCTTTCCATGTTTTGAAGTAGAAAAAACTGTTGAGGAGAGATCTACAAAGAAAACATACAAAAGGTTGAGTGTCATTGTGTCTTCATTTGATACTCACATGTCGCTTGTCTTTCCATGTTTTGCAGGAGAAAAAAAAAGTTATGAAAGAGAGAGATCTCCAAGACTTTATCTCTCAGGAACTCGCAAGCACCTAGAATTGCAATGTGACAAAACTGACGTCACCAGTTGATACTTACACGCCCCTTCCCTTTCCATGTTTCAAATAGACAAAGCTATGAAAGGGATAGAGCTCTAAGACTGCATTCACCACAAACTTATAAGTACCTGCAATGATTAGATAGAGAAGGCCATAATCAGTGTCACTTCTCCAAAAACAATGTGCTTGACATGTACTGACATACGGATTGGCTAAAATGCAAGTGCTCACTCTTACCTAATCATGCAATTGGAAATTACCAAATATGATTATGTTTTCCAGATTCTACAGTAGCCTCTAAGCAAGCAATAACATCCTCTGACATGACAGAGAATCTCTCTCCATCTGGTGATGATGCGCACATACTCTAGAGAAAAATGACAGGCCACACTCATTGAATGCCACTTTCCTGACATTGGAAATTACTTAAAAAACGTTTGTCAACCAGGTGCAACTGTCAAATATCAACCCTTGTAATTACAACAGTCCTAGACATCATAAAAATACTGATGTGTGTGTGTGGAGGACACTAACACTTTCTTTGCAAAATATATGCTGCAAGAAATCATGCCATCAAATCCATTGCTTGGATTTTCATCACCCCAGTCTGGCTCTTATTTTTAATGCTATACAGCATGAGATACAGTCGATTTGGAGAGAAATTAAATGAAAAAAATGGAACAATATGCACTTCTATAATCAGTGGGCCCTGTAAGTGCAGTGCAAATTACCTTAGGAGACAAGCAGTGTTTCCATGCACCATTCCCAGCTCACAGAAACTTCTAGGTAGCAAAGCATCAGCCTACACTGGATCTTGTGAGTCATAGAAAGAAAACAAACTTATATACTATATTAGTGTGTAAATGTAAATATATTTACATGTATGTATGACCTATGCAGTCCATGTGTGGATCCAGCATAAGGGCAATGATAACACAAGATTATATTTGATCATTATTATGTTATCTACAGTATATGTTTACGATATGTTTATTTATTTATTTTTTTTAAATGTTTTGGCACAAATGTCATCAGTTTGTTTGTGGTTTATAACAAACATTTCCCTATGGGTTTTTTTGTTAAATTATGTGACAATTACTGTTCTGATTGTGCTATTCAATACAAGAGATCAAAAGAAATTAAAAATAATATTTTGCCTAACATATACCTAATGTGTGTTGTTTTATCAGATATCATCTTCTAGTATGCACATTGCACATGCTGATATTAACTTATAGATAGGGGTGGGTATAAGCACCTAACATATAATCTTAAAGGGACAATACACATATTGTAATTATTCTGCATTCTTTTTGTGTTGTTATACAATAACATAACAGCCAAGTATAAACATTTAAAAAAAAACAGACTTTAAGGGACAGTCTAGTCAAAATAAAACTTTCATGATTCAAATAAGGCATGCAATTTTAAACAACATTCCAATTTACTTTTATCATCAAATTTGCTTTGTTCTCTTGAAATTCTTTGTTGAAAGCTAAACTTAGGTAGGCTCATATGCTAATTTCTAAGCCCTTGAAGGCCGCCACTTATCTCAGTGCATTTTGACATTTTTTCACAACTTCACAGCGCTAGTTCCTGTGTGCCATATAGATAACATTATGTTTAATTCCATGGAGTTATTTATAAGCCAGCACTGATTGGCTTAAATGCAAGTCTGTCGAAAGAACTGAAGTAAAGGGGCATCTGCAGAGGCTTAGGTACAAAGTAATCAAAGAGGTAAAAAGTGTATCATATTAACTGTGTTGTTTATGCAAACCTGGGGAACGGGTACTAAAGAGATTATCTTTTTAAACAATACAAATTCTGGATTAGACTGTCACTTTGTTTGCTCCAATAGTTTTTCAAAAGCCAAGCTTAGCTACAGTGATAATAGTTATTATAAAGTGTATTGTTTTGCTGTTGTTATCAGTTAAAGGCAATTAGGGAAAGATATGTAGCATTTTTAACCTTGAAAAGTCTGTATTCTGTGTTATGAGAAGCAGAAATGTTTATGCTTTTTAGAGCTAATATCAATGAAAAAGGGGGTCAATTATATAATGAATGATGATGTTGTATTAAATTACTGTGCATAAATTAACATATATTATAATTTCACATTTTTTTCTGTCCCTTTAACATTAGTTACACAATTGGGGCTGTAATGCACAGGGACCCATGAAGCTATCAATAATATGATGCATATGAAATATACACATAATTTCAATGCTAAAAGGTGTTATCTACCTTAGAAGAACTCACGCATGTTATTGTTTCAAACCCTAATGCTACTGGAATTTCCCTCCGCCAACCAAGTGGATTTGGCTCCTCCTCCACAACCCTTTTAATTGTGTATTCCCCAAAAGACCATTGTGCTACTGGAACCAACTAGAATAGGATTGTCCAGCAAGGTCCTGCAGCCATATCCTGCATCACCTAAGGGAAGGGACAAGCAATGCGAGGCCAGATCATAGAGGAAGGGTTGAAGTGATTTGTTGGACAAAAGCAGGCAGTCCACAGACAGCACCTTGGATGCAAATAGCAATCATTGGTTGATTCCCATTTGTGAGCATTAGACCATGTGTATGTAACTTGGCAAGCCTGGGATAGGAGGTTGTTTGGCAACATGCATGATATATAGTATGCAGGTGATGAAGCAAAGAAAGTGAAATGTGTGAAAATAGTGAGTCGTCGCGTGGAGTGCAGGTCTTAGTGTGCTCAGATATGTGAGAATTTGTGAAACAAAAGTGTTGAGTATGGTTTGTTTTAATTAATGAGAGGCCTCATGTATGAGGTGAATTACGCAGTCACCATTCTTCATTGAATTCTCCATTATCAAATCTGTCAAAGAGATATGTAGAGTAGTGAATACTTCCAGTGATTGCTGCATTGATACTCATGCTCATGAAATGATTGCAAACACTTTGCACATTCATAGAATATAAATACTTATAGTTCCTGTGTATGGTCTCTTGATCTTGGGCTGGACTGATTGCCCCATGGGTGCTAGGACATTGGATGATCGTCCCTTTTGGTAGAATCCACTAATTTTGTGTCAACATTTCTTTTTGCTGTCATGCATCATAAGGGCGACTTTTCCACTATCTGCTTGCATTTGATCTGAACTTTTTAATTAGGAAATGGTGTTTCTGTTTGAATTGTGATGACTTCAATCTTGAAGAACATGTATCAGGAGCCATTAAACAGGATCGGAAAGATTATAATCAACTCCTATGTTTGGTTTTGTTCTCACCATAATTACAACAAAATGTAAATGTACATGTGTGTAATGCGTGTGACTATCAGCAGTGCACTATGAGTAGCCTTGATGTCTGAGCATTCTGAAAAAGAAAGTATAAAAAAATAGGGTGTCACAATTGTATATTATCTGCAAATGGAAATTTTTTAAAGGGGTATAAAACAGGCTGTTTTATTGTTATAATTAAAAGAAATCATTGTAATATGTATTATACATCACTTTAAAAGGATTTTACCTTTTATTACTTTTTAACTTAAAGGGATACTAAACCCATTTTTTTTCTTTCATTAATCAGATAGAGCATGCATTTTTAAGCAACTTTCTCATTTACTCCTATTACCAAATTTTCTTAATCTCTTGATATCTTTATTTAAAAAGCAGGAAGCAGAACCTGGGTTATGCTTGCTTATTGGTGGCTAAATGTAGCCACCAATAAGCAAGAGTTATCTATGGTGCTAAACTTAAAATGTGCTGGCTCCTAAACTTTACATTCCTGCTTTTAAATAAAGATAGCAAGAAAACGAAGAAAGATTGGTAATAGTAAATTAGAAAGTTGTTTAAAATTGCATGCTCTATCAGAATCATGAAATAAAAAATTTGGGTTTAGTATCCCTTTAATTTGTGAAGGGTCCATTACAAGAGAGCTGTGGCTCTAAAGAAAGGCAAATTAGTCATTTTCCCTTTGAAGTGTTACTAGGAAACACCAATCTGCTAGTTTCAATTAATTTATTACCAATGTTCAGTATAGGACTTTTGCTGCAAAAATCATGTGAACATGGAGCCTAAGCTCTGTAAGCTGTATCTAGTTGTGGGCATGGCTATACTGAGAATTTCTAAGTGCTCATTTAGCAAGAACAAGTCAATTGCTGTTTTATAACACAATCTTTTTTATGTTTACTTTGATTGATATTTTTCTCTACTAAAGAAGCACTGTTATATATCCCTTTAAAGACGGTGTGGATAAGACACCCAATTTCAAGTTGCTTTATCATGCTGGCTGAGATTTTATTGTAGCCCGCAGCTTACTGTTTAATGGCCAAGGATAGTTTGCTGCTCCCAACGCTCCCGACACCTTTTATTTGGGAATTTACCTGCTCATACTCTTCCCATGGATGCCGTGTGCTCAGCCTTTTGGGATATCTTTTGGGGACTTATATATTGACAGTTACAATGATAGTGCTGGTAAAGGAAAGAAATGTCTCTGGACCCACAGGGAAGGGGAACACACAATCCAGTGGTGTATGCATTCACCACTGGATTGTGTGTTCCCCTTCTGTTTTAACAACAATTGGAAAATAAAGTCTGCTACTGTTTTTAACCTGTGGGTCCAGAGACATTTCTTTCCTTTACTGTTACTTTCTTGCGAGCGAGGAGGAGCTCGCTATCTGGATCTGCAAGGTACTCTGAGTGACAGCCTATGAAAGCTTACCTACGAAGCACGTCACAGCGTTACAGCGCAACATATGGAAACCGGCTTTTTCTTGGAAGCAGCGTCCGCGAACTGTGGAGGTGTAGTGAAGATTCAGAATTTCACCCATCGGTATCGGTAAGACCTCACGCCTGAGAGCGATTGAATAGAGGCATCCGGTGTGAAGTGGTGAGTGCCCTGCTAACAGGGCTGTTATCGTTTAACACTACACTGAAGCTGCATTATTTTTGTATAAGGATCTGTTTGCTGGGTTATTCGCCATATTTGCTGATCTCTATTAGAAGATTAAGTGCTTTCTTCAGTCCGCTAATTTGGCTGTATACGTAGCAAAGCATATGTGTTTATATGTGACAATGATAGTGCTGTCATTTTTGCATATGAATCTGTGGGAAAACACAAAACAAACTCTTTATTTAAAAAGTTACTGAACAGTTATGGCAAAAATGTCTTAAATAGAATTAGTTTCTGTTAAACCAGCAGATGGAATTTTTCCTTTTGCTATGATCTTTACCACCTGCAAATATGTTTCAGACAGTAATGTAAATGTTTAACAGCAGCTTCAAAATATCTGTGATGGATACTGATTACTCGTCAGCATTCTTTCCAGGGTGTGGGAGAATCAGAACCAGAATTCACTATTAAACAAAAACATTGGTTTAACTAGTATTTACAGAAGATTACATTTGATGACATGTGTGTTCATTAGCTTGCTATAATAGTATGACTGTATCACAGTTTGAAAATATTTGTAATACGTCAAACAAAATCAAAGAATTACTTTCTTGAGTTTTCCTGAAATTATTCAGAGTAAAGATTAGATAAAAAAAAATATTTTTCAAGTGTAGCAGTTGATATTCAAATTGATGTAATGTGCCATCATTCATAGCACAGCACAATACAGATTAATAATTATTAATTAAATGGATAGGAAAGTCAAAATTAAACTTGCATGAATCAGATAGAGCAGGTCATTTTAAGACAATTTTAAATTAATTTCTATTTTCAAATGTGCTTCGTTCTCTTGTTATCCCTTGTTGAAAAAGAATATGCAGATATCCTACACTAGTGGGAGCTAGTTGCTGATTGGTCCCTGCATACATCTGTCTCTTGTGATTAGCTAACTAGGACCTAGATTTGGAGTTTGGCGTTAGCCGTGAAAACCAGCGTTAGAGGCTCCTAACGCTGGTTTTAGGCTACCGCCGGTATTTGGAGTCACTCAAAATAGGGTCTAACGCTCACTTTTCAGCCGCGACTTTTCCATACCGCAGATCCCCTTACGTCAATTGCGTACCTACCTATGTACCCCTAAACCGAGGTCCCCCCACATCGCCGACACTTGAATAAAAAATTTTAACCCCTAATCTGCCGACCGCCACCTACGTTATCCTTATGTACCCCTAATCTGCTCCCCCTAACACCGCTGACCCCTGTATTATATTTATTAACCCCTAATCTGCCCCCCACAACGTCGCCGCCACCTGCCTACAATAATTAACCCCTAATCTGCCGACCGCAAAGTGCCGCCACCTACGTTATCCTTATGTACCCCTAATCTGCTGCCCCTAACACCGCCGACCCCTGTATTATATTTATTAACCCCTAATCTGCCCCCCTCAACGTCGCGTCCACCTGCCTACACTTATTAACCCCTAATCTGCTGAGCGGACCTGAGCGCTACTATAATAAAGTTATTAACCCCTAATCCGCCTCACTAACCCTATAATAAATAGTATTAACCCCTAATCTGCCCTCCCTAACATCGCCGACACCTAACTTCAATTATTAACCCCTAATCTGCCGACCGGAGCTCACCGCTATTCTAATAAATGGATTAACCCCTAAAGCTAAGTCTAACCCTAACACTAACACCCCCCTAACTTAAATATAATTTTATTCTTACGAAATAAATTAACTCTTATTAAATAAATTATTCCTATTTAAAGCTAAATACTTACCTGTAAAATAAATCCTAATATAGCTACAATATAAATTATAATTACATTGTAGCTATTTTAGGATTAATATTTATTTTACAGGCAACTTTGTAATTATTTTAACCAGGTACAATAGCTATTAAATAGTTAAGAACTATTTAATAGTTACCTAGTTAAAATAATTACAAAATTACCTGTAAAATAAATCCTAACCTAAGTTACAATTAAACCTAACACTATACTATCATTAAATTAATTAAATAAAATACATACAATTACCTACAATTAAACCTAACACTACACTATCAATAAATTAATTAAATACAATACCTACAAATGACTACAATTAAATAAACTAACTAAAGTACA
Source organism: Bombina bombina (assembly GCF_027579735.1). Taxonomy (NCBI): domain Eukaryota; kingdom Metazoa; phylum Chordata; class Amphibia; order Anura; family Bombinatoridae; genus Bombina; species Bombina bombina. The sequence continues at coordinate 1,130,941,464 of NC_069501.1, forward strand.
AAAAATAAAAAAGAACTAAGTTACAAAAAATAAAAAAATATCTACAAACATAAGAAAAATATTACAACAATTTTAAACTAATTACACTTACTCTAAGCCCCCTAATAAAACAACAAAGCCCCCCAAAATAAAAAATGCCCTACCCTATTCTAAATTACTAAAGTTAAAAGCTCTTTTACCTTACCAGCCCTGAACAGGGCCCTTTGCGGGGCATGCCCCAAGAAGTTCAGCTCTTTTGCCTGTAAAAAAAAACATACAATACCCCCCCCCAACATTACAACCCACCACCCACATACCCCTAATCTAACCCAAACCCCCCTTAAATAAACCTAACACTAAGCCCCTGAAGATCTTCCTACCTTGTCTTCACCACACCAGGTATCACCGATCCGTCCTGGCTCCAAAATCTTCATCCAACCCAAGCGGGGGTTGGCGATCCATCATCCGGTGGCTGAAGAGGTCCAGAAGAGGCTCCAAAGTCTTCATCCTATCCGGGAAGAAGAGGCGATCCGGACCGGCAACCATCTTGATCCAAGCGGCATCTTCTATCTTCATCCGATGACGACCGGCTCCATCCTGAAGACCTCCACCGCGGACCCATCTTCTTCCGGCGACGTCCAACTGCAGAATGACGGTTCCTTTAAGGGACGTCATCCAAGATGGCGTCCCTCGAATTCCGATTGGCTGATAGGATTCTATCAGCCAATCGGAATTAAGGTAGGACTATTCTGATTGGCTGATGGAATCGGAACAGCCAATAGAATGCGAGCTCAATCTGATTGGCTGATTGGATCAGCCAATAGGATTGAACTTGATTCTGATTGGCTGATTCCATCAGCCAATCAGAATATTCCTACCTTAATTCCGATTGGCTGATAGAATCCTATCAGCCAATCGGAATTCAAGGGACGCCATCTTGGATGACGTCCCTTAAAGGAACCGTCATTCTGCAGTTGGACGTCGCCGGAAGAAGATGGGTCTGCGGTGGAGGTCTTCAGGATGGAGCCGGTCGTCATCGGATGAAGATAGAAGATGCCGCTTGGATCAAGATGGTTGCCGGTCCGGATCGCCTATTCTTCCCGGATAGGATGAAGACTTTGGAGCCTCTTCTAGACCTCTTCAGCCACTGGATGATGGATCGCCAACCCCCGCTTGGGTTGGATGAAGATTTTGGAGCCAGGACGGATCGGTGATACCTGGTGAGGTGAAGACAAGGTAGGAAGATCTTCAGGGGCTTAGTGTTAGGTTTATTTAAGGGGGGTTTGGGTTAGATTAGGGGTATGTGGGTGGTGGGTTGTAATGTTGGGGGGGGGGGTATTGTATGGTTTTTTTTACAGGCAAAAGAGCTGAACTTCTTGGGGCATGCCCCGCAAAGGGCCCTGTTCAGGGCTGGTAAGGTAAAAGAGCTTTTAACTTTAGTAATTTAGAATAGGGTAGGGCATTTTTTATTTTGTGGGGCTTTGTTGTTTTATTAGGGGGCTTAGAGTAGGTGTAATTAGTTTAAAATTGTTGTAATATTTTTCTTATGTTTGTAGATATTTTTTTATTTTTTGTAACTTAGTTCTTTTTTATTTTTTTTACTTTAGTTAGTTTATTTAATTGTAGTTATTTGTAGGTATTGTATTTAATTAATTTATTGATAGTTTAGTGTTAGGTTTAATTGTAGGTAATTGTAGGTATTTTATTTAATTAATTTAATGATAGTATAGTGTTAGGTTTAATTGTAACTTAGGTTAGGATTTATTTTACAGGTAATTTTGTAATTATTTTAACTAGGTAACTATTAAATAGTTCTTAACTATTTAATAGCTATTGTACCTGGTTAAAATAATTACAAAGTTGCCTGTAAAATAAATATTAATCCTAAAATAGCTACAATGTAATTATAATTTATATTGTAGCTATATTAGGATTTATTTTACAGGTAAGTATTTAGCTTTAAATAGGAATAATTTATTTAATAAGAGTTAATTTATTTCATAAGAATAAAATTATATTTAAGTTAGGGGGGTGTTAGTGTTAGGGTTAGACTTAGCTTTAGGGGTTAATCCATTTATTAGAATAGCGGTGAGCTCCGGTCGGCAGATTAGGGGTTAATAATTGAAGTTAGGTGTCGGCGATGTTAGGGAGGACAGATTAGAGGTTAATACTATTTATTATAGGGTTAGTGAGGCGGATTAGGGGTTAATAACTTTATTATAGTAGCGCTCAGGTCCGCTCGGCAGATTAGGGGTTAATTATTGTAGTTAGCTGGCTGCGACGTTGTGGGGGGCAGGTTAGGGGTTAATAAATATAATATAGGGGTCGGCGTTGTTAGGGGCAGCAGATTAGGGGTACATAAGGATAATGTAAGTAGCGGCGGTTTACGGAGCGGAAGATTAGGGGTTAAAAATAAAATGCAGGTGTCAGCGATAGCGGGGATGGCAGATTAGGGGTTAATAAGTGTAAGGTTAGGGTTGTTTAGACTTGGGGTACATGTTAGAGTGTTAGGTGCAGACGTAGGAAGTGTTTCCCCATAGCAAACAATGGGGCTGCGTTAGGAGCTGAATGCAGCTTTTTTGCAGGTGTTTTTCAGCTCAAACAGCCCCATTGTTTCCTATGGGGGAATCATGCACGAGCACGTTTTTGAGGCTGGCCGCTTGCGTAAGCAACTCTGGTATTGAGAGTTGAAGCTGCTTTAAAAATGCTCTACGCTCCTTTTTTGGAGCCTAACGCTGACATTATATGGACTCTCAATACCAGAGTTATTTTTATGGTGCGGCCAGAAAAAAGCCGGCGTTAGATTTTCGGGTTGTTACCGACAAAACTCCAAATCTAGCCGTAGATGTGTTCAGCTAGCTGCCAGTAGTACAATGCAGTTCTTTCAGTAAAGAATAACATGAGAATGAAGCAAATTTGATAATAGGAGTAAATTGGAAAAAAATAAAAATAAAATTGTATATTCTATCCAAATCCTAAAATAACTTTTTGCGGTTTCTTGTCCCTTTAATCTTTAGAATAAACAAATTGACATGTTTATCATTACTCTAAGTAATAGTACCTTGAATTAGTAAAATATTAACCATAGAAATTGACCAAAGAAACAAATAACAACATCTGCAGGGGAAAATGTTTACAGAATACACTAGACCTGGCATAGAAATTTCAGCTAAACCCATGGAACATCCCTGTACAGCCCACTAGCAGAGGCGGTAAACTCATTTTACAATAAGGACAATATTACATGTGATTTTTTTTGCACTTGCAGTGTAGTTTTATTTTCTACAGTGTGGCTTAACTAGTTTTTGCTGGGCAATATAATTTTAGTTTTTTCATAAAGTATTATTTTTGCTGAACAATTGTGTTACAATTTTTAATGTGATTAAACAATACAATTCAGGGGGGCGGAGCCAACGGCCAAGGCAGACAGAAGCATATCCCTTCAGCTCCTAGGCCTGGAATTTTAAATACATTTATATTCAGCAAAAATCTTATTTAATTTTAATTGTGGACTACCTCTAAATAGCTAACAACTAGGGGGTCATTGATATAAGAAGAATACAATCCTCCAGGAGAGAGACATCGCGCTGTATGCGACTGAACTAGTAGGCCTACTACCATCACTGCTAGTCTAAAGTTCTACAAGAAGAAACTTGAAACCACTCTTAAAATGGAGGAAGAATCTGGGCTTTTATATACTATGCTGCAGAGGCTGAATCGTAAGATGGATTACTATTTTTGTGATCTCTTGGACTCCTTGGAGGTGACATCGGGAGGAAGGTCCTGCAGCGCATTGACTAGCAAGCTGTCTGGAGATACGCAGTTTGCGGTGCTGCCGGAGAACTTGCAGATGACACTGCCGCAACAACCACAGCCTTCGCTATTTACCACAAATAATAATGAACATCGCAACCCGCTCTTTAAGGATCTCACAAAGATTATATCGAGCACAGTGTCACTGCCAAATCAGGCTCTACAGAACACTGAGTTCTGCTGGTTATCTGAGCCCCAACTTTACCTCACAGTTAGGGAGTCACACGACGGGCTCCCTGTCAGCGGTGGTCAGATCGACTGGAGTGATGGTGTCATGGATCTTGCATTTACGGAGATCTCCTGGGGCTGGCTGTGGAGACCTGGTGTGTTGCTTTTACTAAACTTTGTACCCGTGGATGAGATACAGATTCCGGTTTGTGCTGGTTCAGTGTGGAAGTCTTTTTACCTTCAGCCAGCGGGCTTTGATCATTCTAGCCTGGGCATTGGCATTACGGCTCGGACAGCCAATTTTACACCTAATTGCCCTACAACAACAACTCGATCCTTGACCAGCATATATCTACAGAGGAGGGCATGGCTCAAAGACAGAACGGGTGTAGGGTAACCCGAATCAGACTTCAGCTGGGAGATGGGCTGGCTGTTATTTATGATACGCATCAATACCCCATGTTCATTTTGGACATTAGTTTATATTTTCTGAGGTTGTATATCTATATCATTTTCGGGACTTAGCAATACTCTAGATAAAGGCTGACAGTCTGGGAACTAGGTTGTGACAATTAATATTATAACTGAGTACTGTTTAGTGTTCATTATATTTCACTTGTTACATTATGTTGGGTGACCGCACTCCACCTACGAAGTCTAGCTACATAGCTCATCTAGTTAAGTTTAAGTCATATATATTCACTTGAATTAAGATCCCTTCTATAGTTGAGCTTAACATTTGGAGCTGGTAAGGCAAGTGTTGTTGTTAGCTGGCTGCGTCACGTATCTATCTAATGATTGCACAACTGTAACTGATGCCTAATATGTCATGCTTATATCTAATAGTTTATTTGGTCTGCTGCTCACAGGGGTCCATCAGTTCATACATATTTCCGCTATTTGTTCTAGATATCTCCCCAATATAGCTAAGTGTAGGTACTTTTTAGTATCCATTCCTTCTGAAGATGATTTAGATTTTAAGGGCATATGTTAATGTTATGTGTACAGACAGCCCCCATCTCTGAGGTGCTAGCTAGTTCTTACATGCGCAAGCGATCCTAGTGGTTCTGTTTATGTTTATTTTTGTACATATTTATCAGGGCACCCCTTAACATTGCTTAAAACTCTGGTGTAGGGAAGTGCTGTTTATATTAACCTTTTAGAACGTAGCTCTGATCTGTTTATTTAATACGTGTTGTTTCGCATATAGCCTTTTCGTACTATGCCTCCTATGTACTACCAGATTTGTTTTGGGGATTCTAATATTTAAGTTAGTTCAGCTGACGCTATTTAAATAATAAGTGGGAACTTAAATAATTACCTTAGCATAGCCATTTAAACATATTTAACCATACACTTTATTGTGAACTTCACACTGACTCAAGGCACATTAGCACACTAGATAAGTGGTTATGCGTTATCAGACTAGCCTTGGGGGCTATACTGATATCATTGATGTTTTATCATTTTGATATATGCTTTGCTTATAATTCATGACAACCCTCCACCTATCTCATACTTGAGGCTACTTTGCCCTTCTCCTATGTCATCTCGCCTATTAGGATTAATACAGGTCACCTTTAAGTTAAGTTTATATATACCTGTCCCCATCTGACAAATGTACACTTTTAAGTTAGGTGTACATTTCCAATAGAGAGCATAACTTTTTTTTGCACACCACACATTGAAGATATACTTCTAGATCAACAGATAACTTGTGGTTGAAGATTGCCGCTCTATCACATCTTAGTATACCTATTAAAATGAGCTGCTCTATAATATATATGCTCATATCCTCTCTGAAAATCTTTATATGTGTTTGAAGGTTTGTGCACATTGGGGCATTGTTTATTGGGTCCTAATAGTTGTTTTTGTATTATCTACCTTTATTTTGTATTTTTTCTTTTGGTTTTTCTATTTTTTTATTTTCCATATGAGTTAGATGTTCTATCAATACAAAGTTTACATATCCTCTCTCATGTTCATATGTGTGTCAAGCTGCCAAACACCATACGATTCGTAGCGTCATCTTATCCCACAGTTAAACAACTTTAGAGATTCCGCCATGTTCCTTAAATTATCTATATATATATATGGCTCCGCCCTCCACCCTTTCCCTCATTTGCATAGCGGTGCTCACCCGCTGAATTTCCCCTCCCCTCACTAGGCCCACAAGTGGCCATGCAAAAACTAATTTCCCTCACCACCCCTCATTAGACTTCTCAGGTCCAAAAGTGACCACAAGAACAAAGCAGGGAATCATTTCTATTATATATAAGAAAAATGAGGTTCCATTTTCAGACACTTGCATTATATAACCACTACCATAGACTGCCACTTCTTATATATACGCACTAGGTAACCTTACCAAATGATACTAATACACTCCTTCCCGCAGTGTCGATAAGTAGCACGACTAGTAGTTGGAAGGACATCCAAATAACTTTAAAGAAGCTCTAATTCCTTATGTTAAGTAAACTTACCAATGTGATGACAATTGCTTTCCTCTGTGTATTATCTATATCTGTGGTAGTGCTGTTCTCTTTGTTTGACTCGTAAGCACAATTATGTATTTGTACATTGATGCATGTTAAGTTACTATTGTCACTGTTTTCAAAAACCTCAATAAAAAATTATTTACAAAAAAAAAAACAAAAAAAAAACAAAACAATACAATTCAGTGTTGTCCAGAGTATTTTTATTATCACTATCATATAAACAGAAATTGAGCTTTGTTTTGTTTTTTATTTACATTTCAAAACTATATATATAAAAAAAAATAGTAGAAAGCCCAAGGTATTGATCTAGGCCCATTTTGGTAAATGTTATGCCACCTTTTCGCAGCCAAATGAGTTCATATAAAAAAAAAATGTTAGTATGAGTGTAAGTGTACTTTTAAATATAATTTTGGTGTGTTTTGTAAAACTTTTTTGTCTCATGCAACAGTTAACCAGAGCTCTGACGTTGGGATATCCCGGCGCGTGTTAAATTCAATTTACATTTACTTTCATCTTGTAATACCATGCATAGACATTCGCAAAGAATCACTAGATAGCGCTCCACTCGTAATGCAGCCCATAGAATATAATCCTTATTTGTTACGGTTAAACAGAAATGTTTAAAGCACAATCAGCATTTGTAAAATCACAATCCTAAATACACAGCTGTTTACATCATCTAAATGCATCCTCAGATCTGGTTCTCTCAGAAAGCGGCTAGCACAAATACTGGCAACAGGCTCAGGGATAAAAGTAAAATACTCTATTAAAAAATTATTGCGCCCGTGATTGGCACTTTCTCAAAGAGATAGCCACTTTCTGAGAGGACCGCATTGGATTACTTACTAGTGTACTTATTGTGAGTTTACGGGGTTGGGCTTTCCTCGCCTTCCTCTATTTTCTGGTTCCCAGCAGAAACAATCATCAAAGCCAAGTGACTGCACTCTGAGGAGGAGAGAAGACGGCTCGGATAAGCGGCTCTTAGAGCTTTTTGGATTTTTTCTGAAGTCTAAATGGCATTAAAATAAAAAGCATAGTTCCCAACACTTGAAAAAATAAATACAGGGACACTTTGCAGCAGAGCCACACCCAGATAGACCACCAAAAGAAGCTCATTAAATATTAGTAGTATAATTAAGCCATACAGATTGCTTAAAGGGACATGAAACACAACATTTTTATTTTGTAATTCAGACAGAGCATGCCATTTTAAAAAAGTTTCCAATTTACTTCTAGTTTCAAAATAGCGTTGTTTTCCTGTTATTTTTTGTTGAGGAGATATCTATATAGCTAGAGAGCACTGTCTGGAGCACTTTATGACAGGAAATAGTGCTGCCATCTAGTAGTCTTGCTAATGTATAACAAGGTTGAAAAACTGCTGCCCTATAGTGCTACAGACATGAGCACACTCCTAAACTTACCTTCCTGCCTTTCAACAAAAGGAAACAAGAAAACGTGATATAAATGAGAAAGTTGTTTAAAATTGTTTACGTCCCTTAAAAGTAATTTTTTTTTCATCTTTAATGATTCAGATAGAGCGTGTAATTTTTAAATTCACTTCTACTATTAAATTTAGTTTGTTCCCCTGGGTACCTCTGTTGGAAAGATTATGTACAGTGCATGCCCTCAGTAACAGCCATGCACCACTGGTGATTGGTGGCTAAAAACATTTGTCTTTTGTCATTGGCTCACCCGATGTGCTCAGCTAGCTCCCAGTAGTGCATTGCTGCAATGGAGATGACTTTAACTATGTGTTGAATCCCTTTGCAGAATTTAAACAGATGGTTATATGCAAGCAATAATGTAATGATAAATTGCTGTAATATATTAGGAGTTTCTTTATGAACTGTTATAGCCTTTAATGCCGGTTAAATTACCAATCTCCTCATCACCTCCCTTACTCTCAAGCACATAACTAGCATAGGAAGAATAACTTTACAGCAAGTACCAAAACAAGGAGACAAGGGTTAAACTATTATCCCTTTAGCATCTGTATAGCAGGACACCACAAAGCATGCTAGTTTATATAGATGTTGCACAACCTGAAATTAGACAGATATACCTGCTGGAATGGAAAGCAAAATATGTAAATATGATATGTTTTACTTTTGCTAAAACACTCTTGAAAGTTTCCAAAGTAGGAGGCATTTTATGAAGTAAATTGTGCTTTTTTTTTTTTGCAGCAGTCATTCTGGGCAGTAGGTTAATAGATCCAGTAATGCCCCAGTAAATCTGGATGTTTTTTATATGTTCTCTTCTAAGCAAAGTCTCTGAGTTTAAATGGGGGAAATTTCACATGTTCCAAGCTGTGCAACACTATCGAGATGCCTTGCTTCATCACTCCTTCAAGAAATATAATGGAGCCACAGTACCAAGTTCCAGGCTAAAACTACAATTAAGTTTATTCTCCTTAAAACATTATTCCACAATGCTTGAAACAGCATTCCTCTGTGCCAGTAACCAGGCTGATGTATTTCTGCTGTTGCCGTATTCTTAGCGCCTTGTCTCCTACCCTCCCTGGTATTATATATCACATGTGTCATGAAGGGCTCATGGTTTTTATCTGTGGATTAATATATTTTTTCCCAAAGGATGTATTTCCCTGTGTTTTGCTTTTGTTTTTTGTTAGCAAAGCAGAGCACTGTCATAAATAACTGTAAGCTTCAATGGAGAGAACTTTATTGCCTAAGGTCAGTTTATTGCCCCAATCTGTCAACACAGAGGGGCATATTTATCAAGCTCCGTATGCTCCATAACCTGTCTGCCTGCTCTGAGGCGGTGGATAGAAATCTACAGAAATCAACCCGATTGAAAATGATCGGGTTGATTGACACCCCCTGCTAGCGGCCAATTGGCTGCAAATCTGCAGGGGGCGGTATTGCACCAGCAGTTCACAAGAACTTCTGGTGCAATGATAAATGCTGATAGCGTATGCTGTCGGCATTTATCGATATGCAGCGGACATGACCCACTATATTGGATCATGTCCGCTCGCACAATCTTAAATATGCTAGAGAGAGTGATAGAACACAGTGTCCCTGTCCAGGCACTGGCCTGAGGACAATTAAGAGTTATTGTTGGGTCAAATTGGAATAAGATTTTATAATATTAGGCATTTCATACACCCCTTCTGCTGAACATGTAATATTTGGAATCAAAATAATCCTCATGACATCACAGAGGGATTGCCTATCTGGGTATATAAACTAGAGATACATAACAGAAGTTATAAGGTGTTCTATAATTTCAGCCAAGGAATCAGAGCTTTATGACATGTCATAAAAGAGAGGGGTGGGTACTTCCTGGCCCCCTCTTGAAGGAGATTTGGTCAAGAAGAGTTAAAGGGACACTGAACCCAATTTTCTTATTTTGTGATTCAGATAGAGCATGACATTTTAAGCAACTTTCGAATTTACTCCTATTATCAAATTTTCTTCATTATCTTTATTTGAAATGCAAGAATGTCTGTTTAGATGCCAGCCCATTTTTGCTGAACAATCTGGGATGTTCTTGCTTATTGGTGGATACATTTATCCACCAATAAAAAAAGTGCTGCCCAGCGTCTGAACCAAATAAAAAGCTTAGATGCCTTCTTTTTCAAATAAAGATAGCAAGAGAATGAAGAAAAATGATAATAGGAGTAAACTAGAAAGTTGCTTAAAATTGCATGCTCTGTCTGAATTACGAAAAAAAAATGTGGGTTCAGTGTCCCTTTAAATGTATATAACTTTGATTTCAATGATATATCTTTGTTGTTTTATATGGAAACTTGTGCATAACAGTGTATCCGGCCATTTCCTAATTCCATTTTCCTGGAAACACAAAACTATAAGACTTCAGATAAAGTTATACGTTTTTGTTATTTCTCTTTTTTATTTTAAAAACTTTTTTTATATAAATGCGCTGTGACTTATTTTTGTTTATAATACATGTTCCTTTATTAAGTTTTGTGTTTGTCTAATATTTGGACAGCATTACACATAGATTTTTACCAAATTGGGTTTTTAGATTTTTAATATGTGTAATAGAGGACAAATGACTCCTAATTTGAAATATCCTTTGTGGTGGCAGCATTTGGAGTTATTGATGCTGATAGGGGGTGGTTATAAAAGGGATTTCTGGAACTAGAATAGTTTAGAAAGTAAATGTTTTGTTAACCCTTTCATCCACACATCTGAGTGCAGCTTTGCCTGCACAGTTTTATCAGGAAAGGCTTTACATCATAATATGGATTTCCCTTACCTGACAACTGTCTACAGACTTTAAAAGAAGATTACAGATAAGGTTTCAGGAAAAACTTACATACAGTAAGCAATAAGTAAAAGAGTAAAATTGAAAGCCACATTGACCTCTGTTTTGGGAGTATTGCACTGACACAATATTATTAAACTAAATACCAGCTGAACTGAACATGGGACAGCCGGTGCAGCAGTATTCAAACACCACATCTTCTCAGAGTCAACAGTAGCTTGTATGACACAAATTATGTCTTCAGAAGAAATACACCACTGCCACCTCTTTGAGCAGGCATGGTGTTTGAATATTGGAGCACGGGCACTCACAGGATATGTGCGTATGTCACAGAAAAACAGTAATCATTTTCATTAGAAGCATTATAGTATATTGCAAAAATACTTATATTTCAAAATGAAATGCACCCATGCACATTTCATTTTCAACCGTTCTATTCCTTTAACAGATAGGGACAGGAGGCAAAAAAAAAAAAAAAAATGGGACAATTGGCAACTATGAATTTTCTGAAAGCACTAACTACATTATACTGTGTTTGTCTCTTCTTTACATGCAGAAAAGCAGAGAATGACCCTTAGAGACTTCTAGCAAAATATGTGTTTCTATAATCTTGTTAGGAATCTCACAGTGCTGGAGGATAATTTACCTTTGTATATCTGCCCAATTAATTCAGAATATAAAAATCTTCCAGTACATCAGACTGATGTCTGCTAACAAATCTTCATCAGAATTACACACGCATCCACCACCCTAAAAACTATTATAACCACCTTTATAATTGCTATCAGGTACAAACTATCACGGTTTATATAAATACTGGAAACAGTTCCATTTCCTCTCACACCATGTGTATTCCAATAAGCTCTCCATACTTTGATTGTCATCTTTTATTTGTGTTATCTTCCTTTCCTTACTTTTGCTACACATAGTCTAACATTTTGAGATTAAATTAATCTAAGTTTATATTGACCATAATCAGACTTCCTGTACTCTCTCACTTCCTATACCACTTCTTTTTTTTAGATCATAGCTTTGAAAACCTATCTACCTGCAGGCCCTTTTGTGTATTTGTTGATTACTGTGCTCAATGGAAGGGTTCTCCACTCATTAAGGGTTTACATTTTTTATCTGCGTGGTGTAAGTCAGAAAACCATTAATATAACAAAAGACACAAGATCACTTATTTGGATATAAAAATTCTCCACCCAACACCAGGGAGGGGAGAAAGGGTTACTTATATTGATCATAACTTAACCAATAACTTTAGTGCAATATAAAGAACCGGCTTGCAAGATTCCCTGGACTACAACCCTGCTAGAAGGGGTGAGGCCACCCTAAAGGAAGTTGGCGACCCCTTCCCGGGCTAGCACGGCCAAGGAAGATTGAGCAGTTGGCCACCAAAAAAAGTCTAGGAACTGATGAAGAAGTTGCTCCACTTGCCCCTCCCTTCTACTGCTGAGCTGGCCTATTCCAAATCTGATTTTGCCTCACCCTTTACTGCCTATCAGGGAGGTGATGCCACCTTGACCAATTGGGTTGAAAAGCAACCAAACCCACTAGGCAATGGACCATCAACCAAAAGACTGCAAGTTCCAAAGGGAAGCTTAAAACTACCAATTAAGGCACTCAGTTGTTACAAAGGTTTGAATCACTATTCAGCCCCCAGCCTGAGTGGAATAAAGCCATTGATTCACACATATTAAGCACCAGGCTACCAGAAACGTCTGCAATTCTGTAAAAACAAACCTGAAGAAAAATATAGGGAGGGAGGGAGGGAGGGTGGGAAGACAGCAAACAAGTTAAGAGGCCTACTTCCTGCCTTCCTGCTCTTAAATAACCTAAGTGCTCCACCCCATCTTACCTCATCACAAACACACATTAACAGCAACAATGCACTTGCTTGCCCTAAAAAATTAACCTATAATGGGACAGTATACACCAATTTTCATATAATTGCAAACTACACATTTGCATAGAGATTGTATTGGCACTCTTTAAATAATAGTAATACTAATAATATTTTCAACTCAGATACTGCAGTTATTATTTGTACGTTTAAATACTAAACATACAGAATGAATACATCAAAAACAGATTATATATATATATATATATATATATATATATATATATATATATATATATATATATATATATATATATATATATATATATATATATATATATATATACTGTATATATATATATATATATATATATATATATATATATATATATATATATATATATACAGTATATATATTCTATGATTTTTTTCTCAACAATTTGTAAAGTCAAACATTACGTGTAAATATAAATGTGTGTAAATGCAAGGTGTTTTTTGCTCAGAACTTATTTTGTTTAATGTAAATTTATAAAACCTTTAAGGGACATTATATACCAATTATCATATAACTGTATGCCATAGACACTACTATAAAGAATACTATGCACAGATACTGATATAAAAGTCCAGTATAAAACCTTTTAAAAACTTACTTAGAAGCTCCCATTTTAGCACTGTTGATGAGGTTAGACTGGGACACCTACTGAAAAGGGCTGGGATAACAGGACACTCCCCCCTTCCCTGCATATGAAAACATCAGTATACATTTGACACTTTGGGGCTTGGTTAGGAGTCTGAAAATCAGCACAATGTTATTAATAAATAAGCAAAACTATACATTTTTACAAAAACACTACCAGATGACCTATATAAATGGATCATCTAAAAAATATTTATACAAAGAGAAATCTAGTGTACAATGTCCCTTTAAACAAAAACCTATGATGGAGTAACAGTTAAGTGACTGATTTACTGAGTGAAAGTAAACACACCTTTTGTTATCTACACAATGAATCACAGCTTTACACTTGGTTAACTCCAAGTTTCAGGCTAATCATTTACTAGTTGATCTTTTAATTCTAAAACTGACAGAGCAATATAGCAACAACAGACAAACGTAAAAATATAGAAGGGTTTTAGTTTCCTTAACACAAATAAAAAACCCTTAATAATAAAGATACCATTAAAAAATATATAGTGAAAAATAAAATAATAATATAAAGAGAATATCTATAAGGAAAAGCACACAGAGGATACAGTCTTTATAAAGAGAGAACTTTTGTAGTAGTTCCAGAGGTGTAGAAAAAGATAGGGTCGACCTTCACCTATATTTCAAGTGCGGATATATCCCAATAAGAGAAATGGATGTATGCTTACCAGCTAATACCTCAATCATATGAGGTAAGTCAAACGTTCAGGAGGAGGACACAGCCTCCGTTTATAATCAGGTATTGCAATCCGGGAAGGGACTCTTTATGATGATCGTTTGTCTCAAGAGTGAAATGCTTCCAGTGGAAAAGGAATACAAAATATCATAGTGTGATACTGTATAACTCAATAACATTTTTATTGTAAAATAACAGATATAAACTCATACATGTCAACCTCAATCGAATATGAGGTAAGTAACAGACAACAAAAAATGCAAATAGGACTGCAGAGGTATTGTGAATACAATTGTTTGCTTGAAAAGTATTTGTATAAAAACGCTAACAGACTTTAGCGAAAAAATGCAGATTTGAAATCACAATCCACGACACTGCAGAGTAAAATCACTGGTTTTGTAAAAAACATAACAGCCCACTAGTTAATAGCCTTACGGGTTTCGAAGTATTAAAATAACTTCTTCATCAGCAGATAGTTGGCTGTAATGTGTTCCGGCTGTAAAATTTAAAGAAAACAAGTGGGCGTTATTTTTTTGGGGCGTGTGACGTTTTTCGTCACGTGGTACGTAAAAGGTTAATGTGAACCAATGATTACCTGCATTGCCGTGGTAACTACTGCTGGTTAAAACAATATGTTTCCTTGACTTACATATTTCTAACAAAGAAACCTTCAGTATCGAATCTAGACAATAAAAACTTATGGGTACTAGTACTAGTTTTTGTGCAATAGAAACACTGGTAAAAATGTATACTGATCAACCTTAGAGAAATGAATGTTTCTTATCGCAAAAAAAGGAAGCTTTTTTTTGGGGGGGGGGCATGTGACGTTTTTCGTCACGTGGTACATGAACGGCCAATTGAAACTGTTAATTACATATATTGCTATGGTAACCACTACTGGTAAATGTTACCTATTACCTTGACTGACGGATTTTAAACTAAGAGAAACTAAATATAAAATTTAAACAATATGAAATTTTAGGTAATGATAATGACGTATGTGCAATAAGAACACTATTAAATATGTATATTAGATAAAAGGTATGCTGGTCTGCCTAATCGCAAATTGAAATGTAGGCTGACAGTGTTTTAAAAGTTATTTATGTTAAAACCAATTTTATATATTAGAATATAAAAAAACAAAAAACAAGTTGTTTGTTTAAAGAAAGTAACATTCTGTTCTGTGACTATAGAGTAATATGTCTACAATCCATAATAAATAGTAGATACAAAAAATATTATTAAATCAGCCATATTTGTGTGAAAGGGAGGAGAAGGTGACTATATACAATGCTACTGCCCAATCTAAAATCTAATATAAACTGGGATAGTCTAGCGTGAACATAGATACAGACAGGGATGGGGGACCTATCTTAAATAGATCATGATAAAAGGGGATAGGTATAATTTGGCCCCTTACAAGAAAGCTGCTAAATATATATCTTCATTAAGACCCATTGGATTCATTGTTCTCATGTCATGGATCCAATAGGTCTCCCTCTGTCTCAGTTTTAGGAATCTATCTCCCCCTCTTCCTGTGGTTTGAACATGTTCTAGTATGGTGCCTCTGAGGATAGAAGGATCTTGATTATGTTTTATTTTTAAATGTTTTGATAAACAATGTCCCTCAAAACCACTCTCAATATTTATATATGTTCAAACAATCGCTTTTTATATGGACGTTTCAAGCGCCCTATATATTGAAGATGGCAGCTGCACTCTAAAAGATATACTACATATGTAGTTTTACAGTTTGTAAGTCTGTTTATGGTGCAGTTTTTATTGGGGATGGCATAAGAATACACTATTTTTGTGAGGTTGTTTTAATTTGCTGAGAGCCAGAATCTGCTTAAAATTTCTGTTCTTTCTAAAGATAACCACTGGTGCAGATCCTATGCTTTTGCATATATATATTTATCCTGTTGCAATATGGGCCAATATTTGTTTATGATTTTTGTGCAATTTCGTCTTAATCTCTGAAATTGACTAAAAGGGATATTCTTGATCCATGGTTGATGGTGACTACTATCAGCTCTCACATACCCGTTACAGTCAGTTTCTTTGCTGTAATCCACCTATGTGTATCCTTCCAGAATATATTCTGTACTTTAGTAATAGTATCGGTTGAGTCCCTCAAGTAGGATTCCAATGTCGGAACCATAGGTTTTAAAAAGTAATCAACATATTCTGAAATTCTAGGAGTAAGGGAATCTATACCTGATACTATTGGTCGACCGGGGGGATTCTTTAGATCTTTGTGGATCTTAGGTAGGTGGTAAAAGATAGCAAGTTTCGAATATTCAAGTAAAATATATTTGTATTCATTTTGGATTTAATATATTTCAAAAACTAGCTGTATCAATAAGAGATTTATATTCTTTCTCAAATACCTTACTGGGGTTGCCTTGTAATTTCTTATACATCTTAGTGTCATTTATTAAATTATAGGCTTCTTCTAGATATTTAGACTTGTCTTGGATAACCAGTGGCATCACTAGGGGGGTGCGGGGGGTGCGGGCCGCACCAGGGTGACACCCTCCAGGGGGTGACACCACCAAAAAAAAAAATGTTTTTTTTTTTTTTTTTTACATTTTATTGAAATTCAAAGAAATACAATGTAGAGATGCATAGATATTTTTATTAGAGGGGCCAGCATTTGTGAACATTAGTGGGACTGGGGAAGTTTATATTTTTTTTGCCCCTTGAGCCAGCGCTGCAATTTCCACAAATAGTTTTCCCGGCTGCTTTTGCTTGTTTGTACTTTGCTCCTCCCCTGCCCAATTTCACTATGAATGTTGTGGGCATGCCGTGGGGCTTGCAAAGTTGCGCTGCTAGCCTAAACCTGCCTGCCTATCTGTGCTCACTGCTCAGTGACGTGTGGAGCAGTGGAGTCACTCACTGCTGTGCTGTCTCTCTAAACGGGAACTGGGAAATCATGAGGGGGATGTCTGGCACCAGCCGAGTGTTTTTGTGTGTGTGTGTGTGTGTGTGTCTGAGTGCTTTTGTGTGTGTGTCTGAGTGTTTCTGTGTGTGTGCCTGAGTGTTTTTGTGTGTGTGTCTGAGTGCTTTTGTGTGTGTGTGTCTGAGTGTTTCTGTGTGTGTGTCTTAGTGTTTTTGTGTGTGTGTCTAAGTGTTTGTGTGTGTGCCTGAGTGTTTGTGTGTGTGTGTGTGTCTAAGTGTTTGTGTGTGTGCCTGAGTGTTTTTGTGTGTGTGTGTCTAAGTGTTTGTGTGTGTGCCTGAGTGTTTTTGTGTGTGTCTGAGTATGTTTTTAAGTGTTTCTAAGTGTATCGGAGTGCTTGTATGTGTGTGTACCTGTGTTTGTGTGTGTCTGCTTTCTGTGGGGAGGGGAGTGACACCATAAGTTACCGCAGCGGGTGACACCAACCCTAGTGACGCCACTCCAGGACTCCTTTCTTATCGGCCTCCCTTAGTACAATGTTATCTCTCAATTTGATAGAGTCTAATGCTTCTTTTTCCCATTTTTTTTAAGTTATCATTTTTTATTTTTTATTCATCACACAAGGTTTAAAACTCCTTCTGGACTAAATCACAGAAGGTGGGATATAGTTTCCCTTTGATTGTGTGGGAAAGAAGATTGATTGAGGTTTGAGATCTGAATGATTTTTCAAAAATAAACGGCTAGATTACGAGTTGTGCACTAAGGTAAAAAAGCAGCGTTATCAGGTCCTAACGCTGCTTTTTTATGCCCGCTACTATTACGAGTCTTGCAGGTTTAGGGGCACCACACACTTCTTTGGCCTTACCGCAAAACGACTTACGTAAACTTTGTAACCCTTTTTTCAATGGGACTTCCATAGCGCCGGTATTACGAGTCTGTCCTGGGAGGCCAAAAAGTGAGCGGTACACCTTCTACCTCCATGATCCGTAACGCATTATAAAGTCAGTAGTTATGAGTTTTACACTACAACGCCATAGCATAAAACTCATAACGTAAGTGCTAAAAAAGTACAATAACACCCATAAACTACCTATTAACCCCTAAACCAAGGCCCTCCTGCATCGCAAACACTATAATACAATTTTTAACCCCTAATCTGCCGCTCCGGACATCGCCGCCACTAGAATAAACATATTAACCCCTAAACCACCGCACTTCCGCCTCGCAAACACTAGTTAAATAATATTAACCCCTAATCTGCCGCCCCTAACATCGCCGCCACCTACATTATACTTATTAACCCCTAATCTGCCGTCCCCAACGTCGCTGCCACTATATTAAATGTATTAACCCCTAAAACTAAGTCTAACCCAACCCTAACACCCAATAAGAGATAGGGAACAAACTTTATTTTTAAAAAATCATTCAGATCTCAAACCTCAATCAATTTTCTTTCCCACACAATCAAAGGGAAACTATATCCCACCTTTTGTGATTTAGTCCAGAAGGAGTTTTAAACCTTGTGTGATGAATAAAAAATAAAAAATGATAACTTAAAAAGTGGGGGGGAAAAAAGCATTAGACTCTATCAAATTGAGAGATAACATTGTACTAAGGGAGGCCGATAAGGGAGGAGTCCTGGTTATCCAAGACAAGTCTAAATATCTAGAAGAAGCCTATAATTTAATAAATGATACTAAGATGTATAAGAAATTACAAGGCAACCCCAGTAAGGTATTTGAGAAAGAATATAAATCTCTTATTGATACAGCTAATTTTCAAAATATATTAAATCCAAATGAATACAAATATATTTTACATGAATATCCGAAACTTGCAATCTTTTACTACATACCTAAGATCCACAAAGATCTAAAGAATCCCCCCGGTCGACCAATAGTATCAGGTATAGATTCCCTTACTCCTAGAATTTCAGAATATGATGATTACTTTTTAAAACCTATGGTTCCGACATTGGAATCCTACTTGAGGGACTCTACCGAAACTATTACTAAAGTACAAAATATATTCTGGAAGGATACATATAGATGGATGACCCTGAATGTCTCGTCCCTCTATACACGTGTACCACATAACCTGGGAATTACAGCAATGAAGGCTTATTTTAAAGACTCAGAACTAACACAATTGCATCAAGATTTCATTTTAGAATGTATTAGGTTCGTCCTTGAAAAAAACTTTTTTGAATTCGAACAAGAGTTTTACCTTCAAATAAGTGGAACGGCTATGGGGACCATTATGGCCCTGAGCTAGGCAAACTTAAATATGGGTCTATGGGAAAGAGAGTCTATATATACCAACAACCCCTTCAAAACCAATTTATTTTGGTTGGGTAGATATATAGACTATATAATATTGATATGGGAAGGAGATGACAATAAAATAGAAGAATTTGTTCAATATGTCAACAACAATTTGTTTAATATAAAATTCACAAATAAAGTGGACAAAAACAAAATTTAATTTTTGGATCTTATACTATTCCATGAGGAAAATCATATTCTTACAAAATTATATGATTATATAGAAACTGACTGTAACGGGTATTTGAGAGCCTATAGTGGTCACCATCAACCATGGATCAGGAATATCTCTTTCGGTCAATTTCAGAGATAAAGAAATTGTACAAAAATATCTGATTACGACAGAGAAGTGCAATAATTGAAAAAGAAATTGGTTCATAAAAAATATCTAAGAAACTAATGGATGATTCAAACAATAGAGTAATACAGATTGAAAGGGACCAATTATTAATTCCTAAAAAACAAAAACAAAAGAGAGGCCACCCTAGATACCCGAAACAGGAAAAACAATAATAACTCTTTGGGAATGATCACTACTTACAATGAGGCAGCCCCCGAGATTAGAAAAATCATATAAAAATATTGGCCCATATTGCAACAGGATAAATATCTATGCAAAAGCATAGGATCTGCACCAGTGATTATCTTTAGAAAGAACAGAAATTTTAAGCAGATTCTGGCTCTCAGCAAATTAAAACAACCTCACAAAAAGAGTGTATTCTTATGCCATCCCCAATAAAAACTGCACCATAAACAGACTGTAAAACTACATATGTAGTATATCTTTTAGAGTGCAGTTGCCATCTTCAATATATAGGGCGCACGAAACGCCTATATAAAAAGCGATTATTTGAACATATTAAAAAAAAGGGGGTTGTTTTGAGGGACATAGTTTATCAAAACATTTAAAAATAAAACATAATCAAGATCCTTCTACCCTCAGAGGCACCATACTAGAACATGTTCAAACCACAGGAAGAGGGGGAGATAGATTCCTAAAACTGAGACAAAGGGAGACCTATTAGATCCATTACATGAGAACAATGAATCCAATTGGTCTTAATGTCTGTATCTATGTTTATGCTAGACTATCCCAGTTTATGTTAGATTTTAGATTGGGCAGTAGCATTGTATATAGTCACCTTCTCCTCTCTTTCACATGGCTGATTTAATAATATTTTTTGTATCTACTATTTATTATGGATTGTAGACATATTACTTTATAGTCACAGAACAGAATGTTACTTTCTTTAAAAAAAATATGTTTTTTTTATATTCTAATATATAAAATTTGTTTTAACATAAATAACTTTTAAAAGCACAGTCAGCCTACATTTCAATTAGCGATTAGGCAGACCAGCATACATTTTATCTAATGTACATATTTAACAGTGTTCTTATTGCACATACATTATTATCATTACCTGAAATTTCATATTGCTTAAATTTTATATTAAAGTGACACTGAACCCAAATTTTTTCTTTCATGATTCAGATAGAGCATGACATTTTAAGCAACTTTCTAATTTACTCCTTTTGTCAAATTTTCTTCATTCTCTTGGTATCTTTATTTGAAATGCAAGAATGGAAGTTTAGACGCCGGCCCATTTTCGGTGAACAATCCGGGTTGTTCTTGCTGATTGGTGGATACATTTATCCACCAATAAAAAGTGCTGTCCAGAGTCTGAACTAATAAAAAAGCTTAGATGCCTTCTTTTTCAAATAAAGATAGCAAAAGAACGAAGAAAAATTGATAATAGGAGTAAATTAAAAAGTAGCTTAAAATTGCATGCTCTATCTGAATCACGAAATAAATATTATGGGTTCAGTGTCCCTTTAACAGTTTCAATTGGCCGTTCATGTACCACGTGACGAAAAACGTCACATGCCCCCCCCCCCAAAAAAAAGCTTACATTTTTTGCGATAAGAAACATTAATTTCTCTAAGGTAGACTAGAATACATTTTTATTAGTGTTTCTATTGCACAAAAACTAGTACTAGTACCCATACGTTTTTATTGTCTAGATTCGATACTGAATGTTTCTTTGTCAAGGAGTCACGTAGTTTTAATCAGCAGTAGTTACCACGGCAATGCAGGTAATCATCGGTTCACATTAGCCTTTTACATACCACGTGACGAAAAACGTCACACACCCCAAAAAAATAACGCCCACTTGTTTTCTTTTACTTTTTACAGCCGGAACACATTACAGCCAACTATCCTCTGATGAAGAAGTTATTTTAATACTTCAAAACGCGTAAGGTTATTAACTAGTGGGCTGTTGTTTTTACAAAACCAGTGATTTTACTCTGCAGTGTCGTGGACTGAGATTTCAAATCTGCATTTTTTTCGCTAAAGTCTGTTAGCGTTTTTATACAAATTCTTTTCAAGCAAACAATTGTATTCACAAAACCTCTACAGTCCTATTTTGATTTTTTGCATCCTGTTACTTACCTCATATTCGATTGAGGTTGACATGTATGAGTTTATATCTGTTATTTTAAAATAAAATTATTATTGAGTTATACAGTATCACACTATGATATTTTGTATTCCTTTTCCACTGGAAACATTTCAGTCTTGAGACAAACCATCATCATAAAGAGTCCCTTACCGGATTGCAATACCAGGCTGATAATAAACGTTGGCCATGTCCTTCTCCTGAACGTTTGACTTACCTCATATGATTGAGGTATTAGCTGGTAAGCATACACGGTACATCCATTTCTCTGATTGGGATATATCCGCACTTGAAATATAGGTGAAGGTGGACCCTATCTTTTTCTACACCTCTGGAACTACTACAAAGGTTCTCTCTTTATAAAGACTGTGTCCTCTGTGCGCTTTTCCTTATAGATATTCTCTTTATATTATTACTTTTAACAGTGTAAGGGGTACACTGCGGCCTCTATTTGACAAGGTCTGACGGACCTGATCTGACAGTGCGGATCAGGTCCGCAAGACCTCGCTGAATAGGGAGAGCAATGCCCTCTCCGTATTCAGCATTGCACCAGCAGCTCACAAGAGCTGCTGGTGCAACGCCGCCCCCTGCAGACTCACAGCCAATCGGCCGCCAGCAGGGGGTGTCAATCAACCCGATCGTACTCGATCGGGTAGATTTCCGGCGATGTCTGTCCGCCTGCTCAGAGCAGGCGGACAGGTTATGGAGCAGCGGTCTTTGTGACCGCTGCTTCATAACTGCTGTTTCCGGCGAGTCTGAAGACTCGCCAGAAACACGGGCCGTCAAGCTTCTTTCAGAGCTTGATAGATAGGCGCCTGCATCTTTTCTAAAGCAGCACAAGCATTTATTGACATTTATGTAGTCTGTATAATTCTGTGTATGTATTATTCTTTATACATTGTACATAAGTTAAGGTTTTGCATTTTGGTTTGCATATTGCTTTCTAATAAAACACAGTATACAACATTACCTTAGGACCATCTTCGCCTTACAATCATTATTTGTACCTTTATTGGGGTCTATTAGCGCGGGTGATGTTTCCTTGTTTTACTGAAAAATAGAATAAATAACTAATTTTAGAGATCAGGGATAGACACTGCTAGTCAGAATTCTTACATTCTGACGCATCTCTAAAGCAAGGTTTTTGAATTCCTGCCCCCAAGACCTAAATACAGACGTAATTTTCAGGATTACCTTTGTCAAGCACAGGTTGGTAACTATGGCTGCTGAGATGCAGATTATTATTTTACTTGTGTTCTATTTCAGATTTCTGTTAGAGGGTCCTGAACACAGGAATTGAATACTGCTCTAAAGCACTGGTTTTCAAACCTGGCCTCAGGCCTCCCTAACAGGCCATATTTTAAGGATATCTGAACTAGAGCACAGGTGAAATAATCAGCTGATTAGTAAACATGTTTTTTTTTACCTGCTCTCATTCAAGGTAACATGGAAAACCTGGCCTGTAGGGGAGGCCTGAGGACAGGTTTGAAAACCAGTGCTCTAAAGGTATGGTAATTTTCGGATTTTCATGGGTTGGGATATTATGGCCCTCGTGCCCCTCTATGGACTGACCTAGCACTCCCATGACCCGCCCAGACATACCCATACCCTGGCAACACCCTAGACACACCCATGGAATCAGAAGAGAGAGAGAGGGCGCCTCATAGTGTAAGATATTCTTAAAAAGTGCCGTTGTTTTACAAAATAAAACGGCTTACCAGATGGTATTGCACCATACTCTGACCCGTGCCAGCATGCGGACTAACACTTAACAGTGGTTAGCACACTGATCCGACTGGTTGGTCAGCTGCATCCTGGATTTCTCTTTATCGATATCAGCTGTAATCCAATATTGGCCGCTTTGTGGATGCAATCTTATTGCTGCGGTGTACCTTAATTAGCACCCAATGGAGGATAAAACCATACGACAACTTCCGAAATGATTATGGTTAAAAGTACTTTATTCTTGTCACTGCAACCCGTTTCTCGACCATACAAACTGATCGTTTCCTCAGGCAATACAAATGAATAAAAAGTGTCATCATTAGCATCATTAAATACATTTATAAGTATCAAAACGGAAGTATATCGTGTGTGCTAAATGAGGGAATGGTGCAACATATGTTAATGTAATATCATTAACTATTGACAACTGGCTGGTAGCCTTAGTGTGATGTGCTCTTGATGTGCACCTAAAAACATATGGACAGTGATGGCGGGGGGGGGGGGGGGGAATTAGTAAGTGCTCTGGTGCATTGGAATGTGTTTGAATGTAAAGTTTGTGTCGTTGTGGTGAGAATATGAATGGGTGCTCCTGTGAAATGGGTTGTGTTCGGGTGTAAAGTTCCTGTCATAGTGATCTGAGTGTGTTTGTGTGCTCGTGGGACCTAAGGATATGTGTTCATGTGATCACTAAATTGCTGATAGAAAAAATATTTTTTATTTTTTTAAAATATTCAGATTAATGTTGATAGCAGCAATAAGATTGCATCCACAAAGCAGCCAATATTGGTTTACAGCTGATATCGATACAGAGAAATCCAGGACGCAGCTGACCAACGAGTCAGATCAGTGTGCTAACCACTGTTAAGTGTTGGTCCGCATGCTGGCACCGGTCAGAGTACGGTGCAATACCATCTGGTTAGCCGTTTTATTTTGTAAAACAACGGCACTTTTTAAGAATATCTTACACTATGAGGCGCCCTCTCTCTCTCTTCTGATTGTTTAGATCGTCCCTCACACCAGGATCAAAAGGAGCGGCCTACAGCTCAGATCGTTGTATGCTTTATTTTGCATGAACTCGTCATTCACTCATGTTTCAGGAGAAACGTTTAATGGTAAAATCATAAAAATTTGTCATTGGACATTGAGCACAATATTTTTTTATATTAGCGCACTCCTAAAAGTTCTCCTTCTGGGAACTCTATTACACCCATGGAAGGCTCAATACCCCACCCCCTGCATGTGACTCTGCACCTCTGACACAGCCTTTTCACACAAGCTCTTTAAAGGGATATGAAAGTCAATATTAAACTTGCATGATTTAGATAGAGCATATATATTTACATTTGCTGCCATCACTGCCCTACTTACCCCCTTTGGTGTGTTTAGGCTCTGATGCCGTCTCTGATGGCATCAGAAAAAGCTCCCATTGGAGACTATGGAAGTACGCTCTTGTGAGCACAATGCTTCCCAGCAATGCGAACGCGAGCTTGAGTTTGCATTGCTAACATCTTGTAACATAAGCGTACATTAGCATGTGCTGGTATTACACAGTGGAGCGTAAATATTGCTTTTGTAAAAATATTGCTTTGCACTCCACTGGGTAATCTGGCCCTAAATACATTTTATAAGAATAGTATTGAAATTATTTCCTAGTCAAAAAGGATGATCTTCCTGGAGTCATTCTCAAGTAATCGATGACTCCATAGTAGTCAACAGAAGCTATCCTGAAGTATTCCCACAGGCCAAAATATTTAAATGAGATGACTTTAGTAGCATTCACTGGCTGCTCATGTTTGCAAAGTAATAAGTAGAGTAATCTGCTAATCATTCTGAAGTCATCACCCAGAATGTTTTTACCTTTGCTGATGACTTTACGTCTGATGATGTCTGATGATGTGCAATAGACTTCTAAAGTAGTTTGATAATCACCAAATGTCTCCAGGATGGTCTCTAAACCAATCCTGTTTGTCTTGGGATTCCCCACCTCTCTCTAGTCATGGGTACAGCCATGTTGAGATGTATCTTTCACTACAATCCAGTGCTGATCTGTTTGCACATGTGCAGCATCTCTTCTTTAGATACCTGCAGTATATCCTAGGTTCCATAATGACAAAATATATATTTCTAAAGCTGTTTTTGTTGATAAAATTTACATTGATTTGCAGTATAGGAACATACCTCATGAATATTCATCTTATCATCTATATTGTAGCCAATTAGGGACAGACAACAAATTAGTTCCTGCACTAATTAAGGAATTACTAGGATTAAGTTTTTAAATCCCACAGGATACATTCCTACCCTTCCAGGGGCAATGAGGAAAAACACAATTTTCAGAATGAAATTACAGGAAAAGTAGGTAAAACACATACAAGTACATTAAAGTTTTTTTTATTTACTTAGCAAATTAAATTTTTGTTTTTTGGGATGGTAATTTTCAATGTAATGTCCTTTTAACTTGAAAATTGTGTATCTTTAGCTACAGTTTTAAAAGCTTGACAGTTTTTTAGTATGAATGTGCCACTTAGAATCTGAATATCTTTTCTTTCTGATCTTCACTCCTCATTAATGATAATAATAATTAAAATATAGTAATATGTTTAAATGTACAAATAAAAATGCTCCATGTTATCACCTTTATATTTTTTAACAGATTTTCTTCTTTTACTATTTTTTTGTCTCTTTCAAATGAAGATAAAGCCAATGATTGTAGCATACCGATGTATGTCTGCTTCTCATTGGCTAAACAGCTGTGCCCTCATCTGGAGTGTCACAGGAGGAAAATTGAGTCTATTTATTTGACCCCTTTGCAGGGGTCAAACTTATAGTAGAAAGATAAGGAAATTTGTTTGTAAATAAAATTCCATAATTAAATAGAGAATATTTTTACACTAGAATGTCTTTTTTTAAAGTTAATCAGGGTTCACTACTCTAAACTAGTCAGTCCACAAAACTAAATATTCCACCTATAAGCTACAATATATTTTCCCACAGTGCTTATAATCTTTTTTGTTCTCTGGTGCTAGAGAGGAGAGTGTAGTGTTTTGTAGCTCATTAGGACTTAATGTGGAGCAAAAGTGAAAAAATGTTTGCAATACGAGAGGGAGCAAATTATTGTACTTTTATACTAAATTATTTTTAAAACTTTAAATATGGACAGAATGACTTCCCTGGGGTTTTAAAATATTTTGTAAAAAATAAAATTATGTCAAGGACTGAGAAAAATGTGGAAATGCTTAAATGTATTCTAAATGTGAGAAATACTTATGTTTTTTTATTATACGTTTTTACATTGAATATTTTTCTTCACAGTATTGTGTTATGAAAAAAATTACGGAACAGAAGATTTTCTTTGCAGTTTAGAGACAGTAGCCTCCTCTAGTTTGTTTGTTATAAGTTATTTGCAAAATGCCACAATATTCTACCATGTTGAATAACTGATCATTAGGGTATATTGTATAATACAATATTAAATTTAAAAGGACAGTGTTCTGTAAAATTGTTTTCCCTTAATGTGTTTCCAATGACTTGTACCAGCTGCAAAGTATAAAATAGCTTACAAATATCCAAAAAAAGAAAGTAGTAGGAGCACCAAAAAGCGAGTTAATAAAAACTAAACTTTATTGTTTAACAAAAAGGTTAATTGACCCCCAGGGTAAGAGTGAAAAAAATAATGAACAATTGAAAAACAGAGAACAAAAAGGCTGACCGGTTTCGGCGTCTGCCTTAATCCTAGCCTGCTAAAAACTGATTGTAAGATTTCAGTTTAAAAACCGACCTCTGTGATTCAATTGGCTGAGGTGCTCACACCTCCTCCTACTTCAACCAATACTAACTTTCTATAATGTGACCAAGACACCTGTGTTTCCTAATGACTTCACTGCTGTCAGCTATAGCGATGAAAGTAAAACCAATAAATTTGTATAGTCTGGATGCTTCATCAAACTGTCACCTATAGTGTGTGTGTCAAATGCTATAATGTGATGTTCACAAAATTAGCTTTAATCACTACCCATCGCTACTTCAGAACATATTCTGAGACAGCTAAGTGCTGTTTTATTGTTATTTCTCATCAGCCTTTGTTTTTTGTTTTTTTTGTTTTTTATATAAACAACTGTTAGAAGCTATATATTCTTTATAATTATCCGCTTCTCTATTTGCTTTAGTTGCTTAGCCGTAACTGAAATTGCCTCACTGTCTACCAAAGTCTGAAAAGCACTATCTAACGCTGCAAGTGTGAACATATCTTGCAGCTACACATATCCCCGCTGTCTGCTTTGTCAGAATGTTTATTTACATTCCTGACGTAGTGACCACTCCTCTCGCTCAACCCAATAAGCGTGCATTGTTGTCCGTTCCCTTCAACCAGACTTAGCTACACTATGAGCTATGAGCGATAGGGGGAGGAGTGTCTAATAAAGCTCCCTTGTATGTGTTAACCAATTCTTGTTGCTGCAGACGCTTGCTTGCGCATCTTCAACTCACATCCCAGCAACCTGAACTGACTTTTATGCCTGCAAATCAAGATGTTACCATCATCATGAACAATCCTCTCACACTCAATTTTGATTAAAATACTTTATCTAAATTTAACCCCAATTATGCTATATTGCCTGTGGCAATAAGTGGGTTACTTTACGTTGTGTGTGGCAAATTCGCCAGTTTAAGTTGAAAACATAGACCTAATGTAAAGTGACCCACTGTACTGTTTCTATATTACACTTGCTATTAGCTTCTCCAAATGTAGGGTCATTATGTATAATGAAAACCCTGTTAGGTCGGTTTCTCTGGGACAAAATTGACCAGAATCCTAATTAATGCCTGTTAATCTTTTATATCAACCTTAGAAGTTTAACATATGATTTAGTGTATTGTTCTAACTTCAATTTTAATGGTCCTCCTCAAAAGATTCTTAAGGGGATTATTAGACAGGTGGGGGAGGGGATAGGGGGAGTGCGGGGTGAAAAGGGGGGGGGGGGGGGGGGAGGGGAGGTGGGTAGGGAAGGGGGGGGGTTGTTTGTGTGGGGTTGGGGGGGAAAGGGAGGGATTGGAAAAGAGGGGTGAAGGAATCATATTATATGTGCATCTACCAGAAGTTGATAAGATCAAACTCCGAGTTCAGACCTTCTGAAACCCTGGTTCTCAGCCGGAAGATCCAGAAGGACTCTCTCTCCCCCAGTTTACGGGTTCTGTCTTCCCCTCTGTTCTGTACAGGGACTTTCTCGATAATAGTCCATGTGAAAAACCTTGGGTCTTTTTGGTGTATTACCGAAAAAGTGATTGATCAAGGGTGTTGTCAGTACACCTGCTTTTATGTCCGCCAGGTGCTCCTTTATTCTGACTCTTGCCTCCCTGGTCGTTAGACCCACATATTGGAGGGCACAATGTGTACATGATATCAAATATACCACAAAATTAGACCGACAATTTAAACAAAGTTTTTTTGAAAGATTTCACCCGTGACAAGGGACCTAAATGAGTCCCCTACCATCACTCTTTCACAAGCCTTGCAAGAAAGAAAATTGCATCTAAAGGTGCCATTTAATCTCAACCAGGTTGAGCCACTGGTTTCCTCCTGTTTAAGTTTGGTAGGGGCTATTATGTTGCCTATCGTACGATTCCTTTTGTATGTAAACCGTATACCTTCCCTCACTGTTTCTTTTAAAGCATCATCAGCTAATAGAAGTTGATAGTTGTTTCTAATTATCTGACATATCTGATTGTACTGCCGTGAGTAGTCAGTTATGAATTGGATTTTGTTACCCTCATTTGGTTGTTCCTGCCACTTCCTGTTTCTGTTCCTATTCCTATTCTTATTTATGTCTTTGTTTCTGGATTGTTCAAGAAGTTTTTCCCTGTCGATTTTAGTAACCATAATTCTTTCCTTGGTCACAATTGACTTTTGGTAGCCTCTTTCAAGTAACCTGACTGTTAATTCATCCGCTTGTTTCTCATATGTGTGTTGGCTAGTACAATTTCTTTTTAAGCGGATGAACTGCCCTCTTGCTACACCTCTGAAGACTCTCCTTGGATGGCAGCTTGCTGCATGTAGGAGTGAGTTTCCTGAAATGGGTTTGCGATAGGTTTCTGTCTTAATTTTCTGGCCTGCATAACCCTTCAGAGTAATGTCTAGGAAATTAACTGTATGTTCTTGTACATCTGAAGTAAAACTGATCCCTACTGTGTTCTGATTCAAACCCTCAATGAACTCCTCTAGATCCTCTCTAGATCCCCTCCAGATGAAAAGGAGACCATCAATAAAGCGCCTGTACCACACTATCTCCTGTCCGAAGGGGTTTCGCTCACCAAAGACGTGGGAGAGCTCCCACCAACCCATAAAGAGGTTGGCGTACAAGGGGGCAAACTTGGCCCCCATTGCCGTCCCATGCCTCTGGAGAAAGAATTCCCCCTCAAACAGGAAATAGTTGTGGGTCAGGAGAAACCTGGTCACCCTCAGAATATATTCAATGAACTCCTGGTTCCCTGAGTAACTCCTGGAGAGAAAGAATTCTAAAGCCTCAAGTCCCTTCTCATGAGGTTTAGTTGAATACAGAGACCTGACATCTACTGTAAGCCATTTGTAATCATTTTGCCAGGTCACTTCAGAGAGTAGGTTAAGGACATGTTTTGTATCAGCCAGAAAGCTCCAAAGGGTGCTCACCATCGGCTGTAGGATATCATCCAGCCACTCTGAAAGATGCTCAGTGAGTGAGCCAATTCCGCTAACAATTGGTCTCCCTTGGACATTTTCAATAGACTTGTGTACTTTCGGTAGATGGTTAAACACTGGTATAGCTGGGTTTTGTACAAGTAAGTACATTTTAGTTTCCTGATTAATAAAGCCCAGCTCTACCCCATCGTCCACAAGAGAGACCAATTGTCGCTGAAATTACCTAGTTGGGTCCTGTTGTAGCATTTCATAATCTGTTTCTATTTTCAGTTGTCTAAAAGCTTCTTGAACAAAATTTTGCCTGTCTTGAACCACAATGGCTCCGCCCTTGTCTGCGGATCTTATTACCAAATTCTTATTATTTTTTAGGCTATTCAATGCTTCCTTTTGTTTACGTGTAATGTTGGATTCCTGTCCCCTCTGTGGAATTTCTCCAAAAGGGGACCCCTGCTCTGTATGGGGTAAAATGACGATCTGTTCTTTAATGTTGGAGTGATTAGGCTCCTACATTCCTCTTGTTCTGTCCCCCCTTGGAGAGATTCCAGAACCCTAACAGAGTTCTTGGAAGTTCTTAACTGTACTAGAATCCCCATTCACAAGCACATTGTTAATGGAACCTGGACTCTCATCAGTTTCATAGCACTCTCTTGCTTCTGTCCTGAAGTGCTTTCTCAGAGTCATGTTACGTATCATTTTGTTGACGTCTAAAGAGTCTTAAATAAATTAAAGTCCGTAGTTGGTACAAAAGTTAAACCTAAACTGAGAATCTCTAATTAAGATTTGTTTAATACATAACATGACAATCAAATTGATAACATTTAGTCCCTGTAGTTGCCCCTCATTCGTCCTCTTCTTTGGGGGTATCTTCTTTGTTCTCTCGGTTGCTTATAATGTTCTGGAATGTCTCTTCCCCCCCTTCTGCTGTTCTTGGGGGTACCTGAAAAACCTGCTCAATTTGTGATCTTTCCATTTCCCCTAAGAGCCCTTAGCTCACACTTGGTTGTGCAGGTTCATCTTTATAATGTGAGGTGGTTGGAGCAGAATTAGGCCCCTTGTTCTTCAAGATCGGGGGTAACCGGTTTGGTCCTTCTGTCGGTCTCACTGAGGATTCCTGTGTTGCCTGATCTTCTCCTGAGGATGAGCCTTCATCCCAAGATTCCCCTTCACTCTCCTGAAAGTTTACTTGTCTGTCACGGTTATTCCTTGATCTATTGCCCCTTCTTCCTCTGTTGTAATGTGGAGTTTGTTTATTTTGTTCCCTCCTTAGGGCAAAACAATCTCTCCTGTTCGAGACGTAGACTCTGTTTAAATTATAGTCTTGTAGATCTCTTAAATATTTTGTGCGTTTTGCTTCCAGTAACACTGATTTGGCTTCAGCCAATACTTTTTGTAGAGTAGCGTCAAATTTTAGAAAGCTTGGTTCCTCACTTCTCTTGTTAAGCTCATCTTGTAGTTCTTTGATTTTGATGCCAAGATCCTCAATGGCCTTTAACTTGAATTCACAAATCAATTTCATTAATTTGAAAGAGCACTGTGGTAAATGGTCATTCCACTTCTCTATGAAAGATTTATCATCTGTGATGAAAGTTGGAAATTTGTTCAATCTCAAACCTCTAGATACCAGACCTAGCTCCAAATATTTATTCAACGTGTTCACATCCCATTTTAGTTGATCTTCTTTTATGAGGAGGAATTCCACCTCTTCAAAAAGATTAATCAGGCTGTAGTTAGTTTTGTTTAGCGAAAAGATTTGGTTACAGTCCCAGTCTGCTGTTTCTCTCTCTTCGGCTGTGCATAGGGAAAACAAAACTGGTATCCTGGTCATTACACTCTCACCCTGCATACCCTTTGCTGCGGACTATTGAGCAGTATTTATCTAGTGCAAAAAACACCCTGAGCTCGGCCACAGCTCAAGCAAACGCTTATTATGATCAACAGAAAAAAGGGGAACAGCTGGTGAATGTTTGCACAGTAAATGTGTTTATATTTTATACGAATCAGTCTCTTTTTCACAAACAGCTTGGATATTTTAATAATTGTTACTGCTGTGCAATGTTGGTGGGTTGACCCCACTACCCCTGACAGTTGCAAAGTTAAAGGGAGAATTCACCTCCAATTACACCAAAATAATATTTTCAAAATCTCTAGTGACTCACTACATTTTTGTCACTGGGTGCTGTCCTCTTCCACTCCCTATGGTGCTGTTTATCAACTCCTTGTTGCGAGGCACTTGTTGGTGATTGGCAAATATCCCTTGAGAAATAACAGTCCAAGCTGGGTGGTGCCGTTTCTCTGCAGTTAGGGTAGGTTTGTAATAATAATTTCCACTTGATGTGCTCACTGTGGCCACTGCTTACAAATATCCAGAAAAAAGAAAGTAGTAGGAGCACCAAAAAGCGAGTTAAAGGGACATTCCAGTCAAAAATTAAATGGACATAGATTTATTATGTCTTTAAATAGGAACATATTTGCAATATACATGTATTGGCAAAAATGCTTCTAGTAAAAATTATCATGGTTTTAGTGTTAAGCAGTGGCCACAGTGAGCACATCAAGTGGAAATTATTATTACAAACCTACCCTAACTGCAGAGAAACGGCACCACCCAGCTTGGACTGTTATTTCTCAAGGGATATTTGCCAATCACCAACAACTGCCTTGCAACAAGGAGTTGATAAACAGCACCATAGGGAGTGGAAGAGGACAGCACCCAGTGACAAAAATGTGGTGAGTCACTAGAGATTTTGAAAATATTATTTTGGTGTAATTGGAGGTGAATTCTCCCTTTAACTTTGCAACTGTCAGGGGTAGTGGGGGACAACCCACTAACATTGCACAGCAGTAACAATTATTAAAATATCCAAGCTGTTTGTCAAAAAGAGACTGATTCTTATAAAATATAAACAAATTTACATGCAAACATCCACCAGCTATAAAATAGCTTCCTATGTTTTTTTGTTTATAAGCTGCGATAAACCCCTTATCGCTTGTATGCACAAATTAGCATGCCACTTGTAATCCAGCCCTTTATCAGTTTATGTACACAACCAAGCTTCATATTATCTCTGTCTGTAAACCAAAGCCCAGTGCTTAGAGAAAATTAACATTTTATTACTTATCTCTCCTACCTTCTCTGTTTTTCCTAACCTACTTATCTCCCAATTTCCCAAAGTGAAAAAGGAGGATTCATAAACCCATCTAGAAATGGCAAACTTCTCCCCAATTAACCAGCCATGACTACGGATTTTCATGGCATTACTCATGCCCTGTCCTGATTCCAACCAGACCTCACAGTCCAGTGTCAGTGCTGGGAGATATGAAAATATACTCTTAAAGGGACAGTCTAGTCAAAAGTAAACTTTTAGGATTCAGAGAGGGCATGCAATTTTAAACAACTTTTATCATCAAATTTGCTTTGTGATCTTGGTATTCTTTATTGAAAGCTAAACCTAGGTAGGCTAGTTTCTAAGCCATTGAAGGTGCCTCTTATCTTAGTTAATTTTCATAGTTTTCCAAAGCTAGACAGCTTTAGTTCATGTGTATAATATTAATAACATTGTGCTCACTTCCATGGAGTTATTTATGAGTCAGCAATGATTGGCTAAATTCCAAGTCTGTCAACAGAAGTGAAATATGGGGGCAGTCTGCAGAGGCTTAGATACAAGATAATTAATCACAGAGGCAAAAAGCCTATTAATATAATAGTGTTGGTTATGCAAAACTGGGCAATGGGTAATAAAGAGATAGCTGTCTTTTCAATAATAAAAATTCTGGAGTAGACTGTCCTTTAATTACATTTTCCAGTATCTGTGCTCTTTAGGCATCCTTGCAGCTGGCAAAATGAGACTAGTAGGGATTCCACCTAGCTGGTAATAAGCCATGAAGCTGTAACTTCTGATAAGTTTGATTGAATCCTTTAGTAAGACACATTGAATTAATATTAGTAACTTGATGTTAGATAATTATGCAAATTACTATTACCAGATTATTTCTCCAACAAAGGTGGTGCAACACTGAGCAGAGCTTTAAAGTGGATTTTTTTACAGTGTTTGGGTGGAAAGGGTTATTGTTGTTATAGAGGAGGGGCTAGATCAGTTAGAAGGACTTAAAGTTGGGATGAAGATGATTAGATTAGTGCCACTTTTTCTTTTAAGAGTAGCATTGACCTACACTCCTGGTTAGCTCTGTAGTGCTGGTTGATTTTCTGGTGATTTTAGGCCAAAGGTAATGGCTTTACAGAGTTAGGGTTAGGTGGTTCTGACTGAGGCAAGAGTGAATGTTACCCTTAATAAATGTAGAGGTAGAATATATTGGGAATAATCAATCAAGGTTTGAACTAAATGGACATCAGGTGGCTGGATTTATTGAAATGTGAGCTTGTGTTTGGTAATTGTTTTCTTTTGTTATTTACATTGTTTTTTTTTCTTTTATACTCATTATTTCCTTTTTATCTTTCTTTAACATTTTTCAGAGGACTAAGCAATATTATTGAACCATTGATTTACAACTTGTGATAAAGGAAGGTCTTGAAGGGCTTGACATCTCTGAGACAAAGCAACTCTAAAGTGTGAAAATTATGTATTCAATTCTGTATCCTTTTGATGAGCACTAAAACGGGTTAAATGTTCCATATGACATGGTGTAGATCTATATTTCTTCTGTATATTATGATTAGAATGTTTCAGTTTTACCTCTGTTGATGTTTCCAACCTAGATTGTCACTAAAGATATTATAACTAAATCAAAGAATAAGAGCAGTGTACAGAACCATTCAGTTTCTATGCAATAGCATAAACTTAATTAGTATTATTAATATTATTATCAATAATAATAATAATCATAATAATATTATTTTACTCTCTATATAAAACAATTTTATATTATCCAATGGAACTAATGCACTCTCCAGTCATTAATAAATCTGCTCCATAGCACAGAATTTGAATTTACAGGGTATATCTTTAATCTTTAATTCAATGAAAGACATTTGAAGTTTTATTGAGGCCATCCATTAGAATATCATTTCAATACAAATAATGCACTAATTTTGATTATTAACCAGATATCATAAACTTAAATAATTTGCCACTATGAAACATATACATTTTACCTGTCCCGATGCAGTACTCAGATGTTCTAGAGAAGAGATTTAAAGGGACATGAAACCCAGCAAAACTATCAAATTGACTTTGTTCTCATGGTATTCTTTATTTAAAATGTATTGTGCACATGTCTGGAGTACTACATGGCAGGACAAATTCTGCCATCAACGGATTTTGCAGCTGTATAACATTCTTGCAAAACTGCTGCCATTTACAGTTGTAATCAAAATTATTCAACCGTCATTGTAAATCAGGTTTATTGTCAAAATATAGAGACTTTCAGCTGTTTGCAATGAACAAATCAAACAAAGCAATTGAGCACAGCACAACGAATGCTTCAAGTGTTTTCCCCAAATTTAATTGAAAATGCAACTTTTTATGAAATCTGCAGTCTCAAAATTATTTAACCCCTTAATGGCAAGCATCTTTAGTACTTAGCAGAGCACCCTTTTGCTGTTATGACCTGCTGCAAACGAGATGCATAGTCAGACACCAGCTTCTGGCAGCGTCCCTGAGGAATTTTAGCCCATTCCTCATGAGCAATGGCCTCCAGTTCAGTAAGTTTCTTGGGTTTGCGTGCTGCAACCGCCTTTATCAAATCCCACCAGAGATTTTCTATGGGGTTCATCTCAGGTGACTGTGATGGCCACTGTAGAATCTTCCAGGACTTCTTCTGCAACCAAGCCTTGGTGGAATTTGAGGTATGCTTAGGATTATTGTCCTGTTGGAAAGTCCAATGACGCCCAAGCTTCAGCTTCCTAACAGACGGCATGACATTTTCTCGTAGGATTTCCTGATATTTCAATTAATCCATCTTGCCTTCCACACGCTGCAAGTTTCCAGTGTCAGAGGATGCAAAGCAGCCCCAGAGCATCACTGAGTCACCACCATGCTTAACTGTAGGCAGAGTGTTCTTTTCAGCGTATGGTTTATTCTTCTTCCTCCAGACAAACCGCTGATCCATCAGGCCGAAAAGTTCCAGTTTTGTTTCATCCCTCCACAGAACAGAGTCACAAAACTTCTGTGTACAGGTATACCTCACTTTACAGTGCGTCACTTGACAGCGCTTCGCTATTACAGCGCTGAAGTTCAACCTCCAAGGATTTTGAAACAGTGCTGTGATCATTGTGAGATTGCGAGAAAAGTGACTGCCACCATTTTGTTATGCGCAGTTCACTCTGTTTACAGTGCAATCTGTGTCTCAGTGTTATAGTCTGGCAAATTTTTCTACAGTAATTGTCATTATTTTACAGGTATAGGCCTCTATTTAACAAAGTCTGGAGGACCTGATCCGACAGTGTGGATCAGGTCTGCCAGATCTCGCTGAATGCGGAGAACAATACGCTCTCCGTATTCAGCATTGCACCAGCAGCTCACAAGAGCTGCTGGTGCAACGCCGCCCCGTGCAGACTCGCGGCTTGATTGCCGGCGATGTCTGTCCGCCTGCTCAGAGCAGGCAGACAGGTTATGGAGCAGCGGTCTTTGTGACCGCTGCTTCATAACTGCTGTTTCTGGCGAGTCTGAAGACTCGCCAGAAACACGGGCCGTCAAGCTCCTTTCTTGATAGATAGGCCCCACAGTATTTATTGAATACTGTGATGTGCTTGTGTTAAACTAATAGTAGTACTATTGCACCTATATGTTAGTTTAAACATGTTTCAAGTTTTTAAACACACTGGCAAGTGAAAAGAAATCTAAAACTGCCTTGTTTCACTTTAAGGCGGTTTTCACTTTACAGCGGGGCTCCGGCCCCTAACCCACTTTATGAGCGGGGTATACTGTACCTGTATTTATATGATTTTGAGCATATAGAAGCTGACTTTTCTTGTGCTTTTGGGTCCTAGAGTTCTGGCATGGAAACCTTCTGCGTTAAGTACGTGCCTTACTGTGCAAACTGAAACCTCAGTGGTGCCTGTTGCCACCAAGTCTTGCTGCAGGTCTATTGCAGTTACTCGAGGGGTTTTCTCAGCCTGCCAGAAATCTTGTTGCAGTCATTGATAGCTTCCTATCTATGCCTCGTCCAGGTAGTGTTAACTCCTGTTAGTTTAACTTGGGAACTATGCTTCCAAAGGTGTCTCTAGGAACATTCAGTTCCTTCGTTATCTTTTTGTATCCTGTTCCTTGTTTGTGAAGGGCGATGATCTCTTCTCTTAACTTTTTGGACCATTCTTTTGACTTAGTCATATTTATAACATGCAGTCAAATGTTACACTCAAAAAACCCCTAGCTAGTTCAGGTATTTCATGTGTTCTAGCTCAATCACACCTGGTGCAACTAATGAAGCCCTTGATTAGTTGCATCAGGTGTACTTGAGACAACATCTGTTTTGCATATTTGTGGTGTTGTGAGGGATTCTATTCAGGGGGTTGAATAATTTTGGGACTGCAGAATTCATTAAAAGTTACATTTTCAGTTGAATGTGATGCATTCGTTATGTTGAGCTGTTTCAATGGCTTTTGTTTGATTTGTTCATTGCAAACATCTGAAAGTCTGTACATTTTGAGAATAAACCTGATTTGCAATGGGGGTTGAATAATTTTGATTACAACTGTAGTGCTGCAAACACATGCATGCTCCTGAGCATACACCCTGTTTTTCAACAAAGGATGCCAACAAAACAAAGACAATGTGATAATAGAAGTAAATAGAATTTTTTTTAAAGGGACAGTCAAGTAAAAAAACAACTTCCATGATTTAAATAGGGCATGTCATTTTATACAACTTTCCAATTTACTTTTATAACCAATTTTGCTTTGTTCTCTTGGTATTCTTAGTTGAAAGCTTAACCTAGGAGGTTCATATGCTAATCTCTTAGACCTTGAAGGCCGCCTCTAATCTGAAAGCATTTTGAGTTTTTCACCACTAGAGGGTGTTAGTTCATGTGTTTCACATAGATAACATTGAGCTCAAGCACGTGAAGCTCCTAGGAGTCAGCACTGATTGGCTAAAAATGCAAGTCTGTCAAAAGAACTGAAATAAGGGGGCAGTTTGCAGAGGCTTAGATACAAGGTAATCACAGAGGTAAAAAGTATATTATTATAACTGTGTTGGTTATGCAAAACTGGGGAATGGGTAATAAAGGGATTATCTACCTTTTGAAACAACAACATGTCTGGTGTTTACTGTCCCTTTAAAGTGAAGGTCAACTTCATGCAACTGCCCCACGGCATTGGAAAGACTAAGGGTTGGGTTTAATTAATCAAATATGTTATATTTCATTATTTTTTTTTAAAATTACCTTTTGAGTACTCCGACGATAAGCGCAGCATTCCCGCCCGGCATTTTGTCAAATTGATTGACAGATGACGATTCTTAAAAGAACAAATCCTTGTTCCCCCCCCCCCCCCCCCCGGGGCATTCAGTCCCTTTGCATAAACGTCAGGGCCCGGGAGGAAACAAGGATTTGTTCTTTTAAGAATCTTCATCTGTCCATCAATTTGACAAAATGCTGGGCAGGAGAGCTGTGCTTATCGTCGGAGCACTCGAAAGGTAAAATGTTAAAAAATACTGAAATATAACAAATTTGATTAATTAAACCCACCCTCATTTTGGAAAGCCTATCCAATGCTGTGGGGCAGTTGCATGAAGTTGACCTTCAATTTAAAAATGTTTTTTTTTTTCTTCTCCTTGTGGAGTTATTCTATGCCCACTGGTCCTTTGCAGTGATGTGCAGTCACTAGAGGCAGGTGAGGCAGTGCTTCACCTCTCATATGGGCAAAAATATATATTTTTTTTATTGGCTTTAAAAAAACAAAATTGTAATTTTTTTTCCCCAGCATTTTTTTTTCTCACAGCTATATGTTGTGCAATGGAGAGGCACAAGCAGGTCTGCCCACCATTCCACAACATGCCGCGCCATCTACTGGATGAAAGTGGTTAAGATCATTGCATGGCCCATAAGTGCTTTATTTGAGGCAGTCCTATTTGGGCTGAACCAATCCAGCGAGAGGCATTAGTAAGTGGAACATAGGGTTGAGGCTGGATGTTAAATCATATAAAACAAAACAAAAACGGAAAAAAACAACTTTCATATATTTTGTTGCTGTCCTGTGAACCTGCTAGCTTTGCTAAAGTGAAAAAGAGAGTTCTGTTCTTCCCCTCTAAGAGTTCTGTTCTTCCCCTCCGGAGATATACTCAGCAGTAAGAAGTGAAAGTGTGAGCTGAGGTGAGAGGCGTGCAGCAGTTACCCCAACATAGAAATTGCCCGGGACATAGAAGAGAGACTTACAGGGGCACTGACAGAAAGGGCGCGAAAAGCCGCCATATTGCCATCCTCCCCACTACCCTCGCTGACCTATCTACCTTTGTACCGGAGCGCCTCACTATAGTGTGGTATGTAACTCACAGACTGCTGATCCCTCAAAACAGACCCGGAGAGGTGCGATCTTGCTTGCGGAGTACTACTGCCGAGGAGGGGACTGATTGACGCTCGCATCCTGAGCGGTTCCTAGCCGCGATCTGCCGGGTCTGAGAAGTTGAATCCGATGTCCATGACTCTTCGGGCGGCTACCTGGGAAAGTGCGCTAATACCTGTGGGGAGTCTCTGTTAGCTGCCGTCCTTCATCAGACCACGTACGTCCTCTTCATTCGCCCCTGAGCTGTTTGCAGCTCCCAGACTGCAGCTGTCACAATTTGGGCCCGCATCCTCCGGCACTGGCCACAGTACCTGTCAGTACACCACAACAGCTATCAAGAGTGCGACACAGGGACAGCTCTGACCGGAGCATTCTACAGGAGCCCGGATCACTTAAGCCAGGGGTAAGAAACTGTCTGCTGAATCGTCTTTAACCTAAGGCCACATATCTAAGTGTATCTCACCCCCATTTAATACCCACCTCCTTGACTCTCAATTACCACCTCAGTTACAAACCCTTGGGGGCTATATCACACAATCACTCATGGGGGGCCCTGCCTATCTAAGAGCATAAGTGGACCATCAATTAAAGGGGGCAATACACTAACAGGAAAGTCCTTTTTTCTCCAACTAAGCCTGACTTGAACACTACTTAGCTTCACTCCCCACCTGTGATCCCTGAGGGGCTCTTTTTGTTCTCTAATTGTACCCAGAGAACAGATCCCATTGAACATCTGCTGGTGCCCTCAGGGGGGAATAAGCGGTCAGAATATAGCACCCTCTTATGTTCTGTACCCCTGGATTGACCCTGGGTTTGCTCCATATTCGCCCCACTTGCTTCAGGAAGCTTGTCACAAGTCCCAGATGGATCTCCACTAACTGTGGACTTTGCTCTCTTTTTAAAAAAAAATAAAAAAATTGGCAGGTAGAATTACCAACACTTTCTCCATCACCCTCAGACTTTACACCTACTGTATTTACCGCAGCTTGGCTGCCCCCTGTGGGCGCTCCTGGGCCCCGTCCCTCTGCCCCAGGTGCACAGACTTTGCTACAACCACTGCTCCTGTTACCCTGCATGGACTTTATAGTGCAATACTTTGATAATTTTGTTTGCAATATTTGGCTGCTGCATCAGCATCTGTGTCATTGGGCCTCCAACCCAAAGTGGAATGTTATTTTATTGTGTTGCCTACCTAACCATACTTATCTCTTTCAGGTACCCCCTGTGGTAGAGGTCATAGGCACTAAACTGATAAATACACTTCTTGGGTGTAACCGCCTAAGACTCCCCCCTACATAAGTCTGGTACTCTTCCCAAGTTACAATAACCACCCACAGGGCCTATAATTCCCAGTATTGACCTAATATTAGTATATGTCTCTCACCATCCTTTCTGT
The DNA here is from genome assembly GCF_027579735.1 of Bombina bombina. Lineage (NCBI taxonomy): Eukaryota > Metazoa > Chordata > Amphibia > Anura > Bombinatoridae > Bombina > Bombina bombina. The sequence goes on from NC_069501.1 coordinate 1,130,982,337, forward strand.
ACTTTGTCTATAGGGTATATTAAGGCCTTTGCTATCTAGAGTTGATCTAAATTTTAAAGCATACTGCTGTGTATACTTACTGCTCTGTGTTCTGGTGTTAGTTCTGTGGGTCCCACTACACGGGACGGGCTGCATTGACACCCCCCCCGCGCCTCCTCCGCTCCGACCCAGCCTGTCTGGGTTGGTCACCTCCACTTCCCCTTTTCCCTTCCTATTGGTCGTATCCCCCTCCCAGAGGTGCGTGGGGGCTCTTTGGAGTCGTCAACATTGTTGTGGTGTAGTACTATGTGCTAGGTGTCATCCCTCATGAGGACAGTGCGAGCCCCGCTCTTACAATATACCATATATTGCTAGTGTCTCACCCAGGTATTGAAATTTAACCCTGCTTTCTCTCTAAGTTTAGTCCAGGGCCCCAACGACTTCTCTGTGGATACGTGGTCAGGGTGGGCCTTGTCTCCATCATACCGACATACCCCTTGGTCTCTTGTCACCATCAATTATGTCACATTCAGCTAGAAAAAACACCAAGACCCAAGCGGCTTCGAAGCAGACTGTCCTAGACCATTTCTCTCAGCCGCGCAAGAAACCTCCTTCTGTGAGCAAGGACATTAGCGACCCAGAATCTCAAGATGAGGGTTCGCAATCAAGTTCTCAGTCTGCTGCACATCTCAACCACTACATCACCGAAAGTACTCTTCAGAAACACCTCGCAGTTCAGACTAAATCTATCACTACTGAGATCCAGAGAAGTTCGGCCGAACTTAAAAAGGAAATCCAAGAAATAGGAGATAGGGTTGACTCCCTCGAGCGACAACAAGACGATCTGGCTACAGATAATTCAAACCTTCTGGCCTACGCAGAAAATCTAGCCGAACAAATCTCCCAGCTGGAGCTGAAGCTGGCGGATGTGGAGGACAGAGCTAGGAGGAACAACATAAGATTTAGAGGCATACCTGAGACGGTAAACACGGGAGGTCTACAAGAATTCCTCACAACCTTGTTTACCGCATACCTAGGACCCCTAGAAGGCAACATGCATGCTATGGAGAGGGCCCACAGGGCTCTTCGGCCACGTTCGGTGTCATCAGACAGGCCGAGAGATATGGTCGTCTGCTTCCACTATTTTACCTTCAAAGACCGGTTGATGCAGGCAGCATACAACAGACCTACTTTGCCTGATGATCTCAAAGACATCCAACTCTTACCTGACCTCTCCTCACATACCTTACAACAATGAAAGCTCTATGCTCCAATTACTACTCAGCTGAGGAAAGCAGGGATCAAATATAGGTGGGGATTCCCCACCAAGCTGATTGTGACTAAGGACAATCAAACCCACACAATCTCTTCACCTTCTATGGGAGGCACTCTACTAGCTAATTGGGGACTCCAAGCTGCCCCCAGCAACCAACAAGAGTCTCGCTCCAGATTAAGGGTCAGAGCCCCTGAATGGACTGTCAAAGAACAGAGACCAAAGCGGTCAAAACCGAACCCCCCTGACCACACCCTGAGACCTCAAGCCTCACCCACTTGAGATTGACGGTATGCATTTCAATACCACTGCCTGGTCCATGTACTGTGATTTGTTTCCATCCTCAATATTTGTTGTAACTAATTCAAGTTAGAGTTTAAGTTGATATATATGGTTAATTTGCTAATATGTGTTTTCCTTGCAGTTGAGCGGGGCTACTTGCACTAGTCCCTTTGTCTTTTAGACACGGTTAACTCCCCCCCCCCAATTTCTGGTGCCCATCCTAGGGGCCCACATAGGTGGACTACTTCCACTTGCTATCCCCCATCCTCCATCCCCTACTCCAACCAACCTTTGACCCTTCCCTTCTTCCCCCCCCCCCCTCAGGAATCCTGAATGGCCTCCCTTAGATTCCTCACCCATAATGTCAGAGGCCTTAACACTGTAGGCAAGAGATGCCTCCTATCACGTTCCCTCCACCACCACGGAGCGGACATAGCCTTCCTACAGGAGACGCACCTCCTAGCGGACTCCTCCCCCCCCCCCCACATCTCCAAGGACTTCCCAGTATTTGAGGCGGCTTCCTTTACAAAGAAGGCCAGAGGAGTGGCCGTTCTAATACACAAAAGAGTAGCTTACGAACCCCTCTTCATTTTCAGAGACCCTCAGGCTAGATATCTCATCCTTATATGTAATTTAGATCATGTCACATACACCCTTGTTTCGGTCTATCTCCCAAACTCACTTCAACCCAGATACCTCAGGAAGGTCCTTCTCCATGTGGAGAAGGTTAAACAAGGCAGAGTTATCCTTGCTGGAGACCTGAACATGATATGGGATGAGAAGTTGGACAGGAAAACAGGCCCCTCCAAGAGACTCCCCTCCAATCATGACCCCACCAGTCGTAGGTTCCGGGAACTCATTTGCCAGTTCACGTATTTTGACATTTGGAGGTCTCTACATCCTCTAGATAAAGATTACACCCACTTTTCCCACCCTCACTCTACACACTCTAGGCTTGATTACTTTTTCTGCCACCCAGCTGACCTAGATCTGGTCCGCGCAGTAAATATCCACCTTACCCCGTGGTCAGACCACGACCTTATCACCTTAGACATTGACTCCAGTCACACTACTAAAACCAGAGCCCCTTGGAGATTGCCACATCATCTCCTTTCGGATGTCCCGTTTAGAGAAGAGATCAGGAAAGAGATCTGCTTTACCCTCCAGACCAATGACACCCCAGATGTTAGCAAGAATACTATATGGGGGGCATTTAAGGCTACTCTACGAGGCCTTTTCATCCGTAAGCAGGCTCATCTCAGGAGACAGGCAGGCCTTTCCCTCTCTCAAGCACATAGCAGACTGCGGGTACTCGAAACCCAAAGGCAGATCCCTGACTCGGTAACCCACAAAACTGAGGTGGAAGAGTTTAGGCGGCACATTTGCCAATTAGAATTCCGTAAAACTCAATCCAACCTCCTTCGGCTTAAACACCTCCTATACTCCAAGGGCAATAAAGCAGACTCTTTACTAGCCAATAAAATCAGACAGCGTGCAGGTGCCACTCGTATTCATGAAATCAAACAGGGCGGCCGTTCAGTCCGACTTCCTTCCCAGATTGGCCAACAGTTCCATCAGTTCTATTCTGAACTTTACAATTTAGGCAATACAGCGGCGTTAGGGAAAGCCCCCTCGGAAAACATAGATTCCTTTCTCCACACCCTCGAGCTTCCCACCCTTGATGACTCCCATAAAGAGTGCATTGACTCCCCGATTACTAGCCAGGAGGTTAAATTGGTTATTAAAAAACTAAAATCTCTTAAAGCCCCTGGACCTGATGGCTTCACGGCCATTTTCTACATGACATACCTAACAGAACTTGTCCCTATGCTTACCAGATTTTTCAACAAGGCTATGTCCACAGGGAAATTCGACAGGGAATTCCTTGAGGCCTCCATCATCACCATCCCCAAACCCAATAAAGATCCCACCCTTTGCGCTAGCTACCGACCTATTTCACTTATCAATACCGACGTTAAGATATACGCCAAAATACTGGCTAATCGGCTAGCAAAATTACTTCCAACTCTGATTGACCCAGACCAGGTCAGGTTCATACCAGGGAGAGAAGGCCCAGATAACACCAGGAGGCTCCTCAACATACTCCTAGAGGCCAAGAGACTGAATAGGCCACTTGCGGTGCTCTCCCTGGATGCCGAGAAGGCCTTTGACCGCGTCAGATGGGAATATCTCTGGCGGGTCTTAGAAAACTTCCAGTTCCCTACGCGTATTATTCTAGCAATCAAAGCTTTATATTCCTCCCCAGTGGCTTTAGTGAGAGGAATGGGGTTTGACCCCACTCCCTTTCCTATCTCTAATGGCACCCGTCAGGGTTGCCCCCTTTCCCCGATTTTGTTCGCTCTGGCCATGGAGCCTCTGGCCGCGGCTATCAGGACAGATAACGAGATCTCGGGAATCACCCTACATGGTACGGTCCATAAAGTAGCCCTATTTGCGGACGATACTACCTTATTCTTTTCCAGACCCTTACGTGATATACCGAGACTCTTGTCCCTCCTAGAGACATTTAGTTTTTTGTCATACTATAAATTAAATCACTCGAAATCCGAATTATTCACCTCTGGGTTCCCCGAGGAGGTCTCCAAAAACTTATGTAAAAAATATAAGTTTATCCCCAGCCATAAGTACGTATCCCATCTCGGTGTTAAATTATCCAATTCTCTGCCCCAAATTCTTGAAGATAACCTCAAACCACTTTTGACTGAACTAAGGTCCCTGCCCACACGTTGGAACTTCAAATGTGTATCCTGGTTAGGACGCGTAACAGCTCTAAAAATGAGCTTTCTCCCTAAACTCACATATGCCCTCCGCTGTCTACCATTAAGAGTTCCTAGAACTCTTTTAGTTCAGTTCCAGAGCGCCTGTACCAAATACATTTGGCAGGGTAAACCCCCTAGAGTTGCTCATAATGTCCTGCAATACCCTAAAATACACGGCGGGGTTGCCTCTCCCTCTATTCTTAGGTATGCGGATGCCGCTATGCTCACTCATATCTCTCAATGGGGTGTCAAGGACTCAGACAGCAAATGGAGGTCTATTGAGCAAGCCTCCTTACCATATAACCTTACGCTGAGAGACCTAATATGGACGCCACCCCACTGCAGAAGGAACCTGGGCGCCTCTAACCCGATTATAAAGGAATGCCTGGCTGCCTGGGACCGCCTAAGGCATAACCCCAAGGTAGCCCCTCATCCTTCCCCAATTACCTCCGTAACCGGCCTTCTGTCCGGTCTACCGGACTCCCATCCGAATGCTTGGGCTCGGCTGGGTATTATGAAGGTGGGAGACCTATGGTCAACCCCGCCACATACAACTTTTCCCCCCTACACCCAACTCAGTATAACTCCAACTACGCCTTTGTATATGAAATTTGAATACTCCAGAGTTACTAGTTTCTTATTTAGGTGGGGTTTCAAACCATCTCTATCTCGACAGCTTACCATCTGGGAAGCTAGATGGCAACAGGGGCTCAGATTGGGCAAACCAATGTCCTTACACTACTCCCTTATGGAAGGCGCTGCCCCAGTTGACAAAGCCCAGCATATCCTGAAATGGGAACGGAAGTTAGACTTTACAAAACCCTCTTTAGAGTGGCAACGCACGCTCCTTTTCACAAAGAAAACCCTTCATTGCATCACCATCCTTGAAACCTACATTAAAGTGCTCACACACTGGTATTATGTCCCAGCCAGGCTTGCGAAAATCTTTCCAGAGGCCTCCCCCACTTGTTGGAGAGACTGCTCGCACATAGGAGATATGATCCACATTTGGTGGAGTTGCCCCAGACTTAAACCTCTCTGGAACAAATGTTTCTCCACACTAACCAGTTTTGGTATTAACCTACCCAGAACTCCCGAGACGGCCCTGTTTCACTTAGGTGTTTGTAAATTGCCCAAACATTATGGTGCACTTTGTATCTACCTTCTATCAGCAGTTAAACTTAATATAGCGAGATCTTGGAAAAGATCCCTTCCCCCAGCCTGGTCGGATATTATATCCACCATGGCATATATGTACTCTATGGAGAAGAGTATCTACTATGCCTCGGGCAGGACTGACTTCTTTGAACTGATCTGGGCCGATTGGAAAATCAGATTTGATACTCTCTGGCTCCCCACCTTCGACACCTAAATGGCAGTACATCCCTAACCACACGAGCTGTAGATCTGACCTCACCCTTACAAATCTGTACTAACCCCCCCTTTTTTGAAGTCATTTTAGTATATCCTCCTACCCTTTCTCCCTTTCCTCCTCCCCTCCCCCTCCCCTTCCCCCCCCCCCCCTCTTGATGATAGCCTATGTCCTGTTAGGACACTGACTCACTTTTCATTGAAATTCACTTTATGTCTGTATTGATTACGTAAATGCTATGGCATTTGTATTTGATGTACGATTGTCTCGTACAGTTGTTGTATCTATTTCACTTTTATTTCAACAAAAATCAATAAAAATTACATTTAAAAAAAAAAAAAAAAAAAATCAGATGTTTACTAAGTTGACCAGTTTTCCAAGACACCATTTAAAGGGACATGAAACCCATATGAAACCCATATGCAAATTTAAATAACTTTCCAATTTACATCTAATATCTAATTTTCTTCATTCTTTTGATGTCCTTTGTTGAAAATCATATCTAAATATGCTCAGTAGCTGCTGCTGATTGGTGGCTGCACATAGATACCTCATGTGATTGGCTCACCCATGTGCATTGCTATTTCTTCAACAAAGGATATCTAAAGAATGAAGGCGTATCCTAGCCACTGCCTCACCAGCCTCTGACGTCACTGCACGTCACTGGTCCTTTGTGGTACAATATAGCCTCTTCCTACACATTCAAAGTAAAAAATAAACTAGTGAATTTAAAACAAGGTAAAATACTTTTTTACTAATCAATTAATTCAAATATTTAAAAAAGAAAAAAAAAAAGAATTTGTTAAAAACATTTTTCTTTATACAGCATTAAAATTATTTGTCCTTTTGAGCATCATATACAATTTGCCAATTGTATTGATGGACATAGTGGTCACAATTGCTTATTGACTATATCATCACTTTTAGGGCCACTTTAAAGTGGAGTGTTAATTGCGCTTGAAGTAAGCTTTTTGCGTGCGTCAGGTGGTGCTTGTATTATGAGTTGAATGTAAACCGTTTTCGATCATGTGCTAAAGCAATGAGCGCAAAAAGCCGAACTTACTATATTGCATGCGAGTCCACGTATTCCCCCCATAGAAGTGGGGAAATAAAGCCTAACACCCCACTCTTGTGCAAACCCGATCGCATATTCTCATGTACGCTAACCTGACATGAAAACATGAATATTTCACATTCCATTAATCTTCACATAACAGAATATGTTCTTTTTTTCATAAATACATATTTCTACATATATCTGATTTTTTTTGGTACAATATATATACAGTATCTCACAAAAGTGAGTACACCCCTCACATTTTTGAAAATATTTTATTATATCTTTTCATGTGACAACACTGAAGAAATGACACTTTGCTACAATGTAAAGCAGTGAGTGTACAGTGTAAATTTGCTGTCCCCTCAAAATAACTCAACACACAGCTATTAATGTCTAAACCGTTGACAATAAAAGTAGTACACGATCACCCCTAAGTGGAAATGTCCAAATTGGGTTCAAAGTGTGGCCACCATTATTTTCCAGCCCTGCCTTAACCCTCTTGGGCATGGAGACCACCAGAGCTTCACAGGTTGCCACTGGAGTCCTCTTCCACTCCTCCATGACGACATCACAGAGCTGGTGGATGTTAGAGACCTTGTGATCCCCCACCTTCGGTTTGAGGATGCCCCACAGATGCTCAATAGGGTTTATGTCTGGAGTAATGCTTGGCCAGTCCATCACCTTTACCCTCAGCTTCTTTAGCAAGGAAGTGGTCGTCTTTGCGGTGTGTTTGGGGTCGTTATCATGATGGAATACTGCCCTGGGGCCCTGTTTCCGAAGGGAGGGGATCTTGCTCTGCTTCAGTATCCGAAGGGAGGGGATCTTGCTCTGCTTCAGTGCCGCCCCCTGCAGATTCTCGGGCAATTGGCCGCTAGCAGGGGGTGTCAATCAACCCGATCGTATAGGATTGGGCGGATTGCAAACCGCAGCCTCAGAGACAGCGGACCAGTTAAGGATCAGCGGTCTTAAGAACGCTGCTTCATAACTGCTGTTTCCGGCTAGCCTGAAGGCTTGTGTGGAAACAGAGGGATCAGGGGCCATTAGGCCCTTGATAAATCGGCCTCTCTATCTGTACTGTAAAAGTTTAATTTTGATTTCACTGTCCCTTTAAATTGTATTATTCAGCCATATCTGTAATCTGCAGGGGACTCAGGTATCACAATATGCAAACAAATATGTACATATGACCAACAGAGGTGTCATGACTGACTGCCACAACCATCAATGCCTCAAGTCAAATGTTTAAAATGTAAGACTGACTCCCAAGACAATTATACTATGAGACAGAAAAATCCAGGGCTGTTCCAGGAAACTCTGTGTACAAGAAAAATCCCCAGGGTATAATCAGATTTTTGGGGTCATCAACTCATAGAAGCCCCTTAGCAATATTTATGGCTTTCACATCATTAAAATAAAAACTAGCGCTGGCTCATCATTGTTAATGATTCATGAGTCAATGTTAAATAACTCTTTATAAATAACTATTCACATAAGAAATCATTCTCTAGTTTAGTCATCTTTCAATGTATTATGTTCCTCTGTAATGAATACTGTACAGATGTGCCAGTATTGTCTAATACAACACATATGTGTAAATACTAAATTGTACATCATTTTATTCACATAGTTTATGTTGGCTATTGTCCTCTAATATTAATGTGATTTTGATACACTATTGATACAGTCTGACATTCTCTGTAATAATTTGCTATAATAATCTAAAATTTGTATGAAAGAAGCAACATGAATTTATTTGAAAATATACTAGCGCAAGTGGAATGAAAGAAATGACAGCAGAGAAGTTGATACTGTGACATCAAGAAATATACATTATTCATAGCAATTTTAGCAACAATTTGCATCTATAATCTATGTGAAGGGGAAACTTATGTGAACAATGGTATAGTTCTGCAGGCTGCTCTCAGTCATCTCTTTATTTACCATTATAGTTGTCTTATTATTCCCTTGGCAACCAAAAGTTGGTAGAACAGAAGCTTCTTTGAATGAATCAAAATGCAGATGGTATTCTCTCTGAATGTGGCTGTATCATGCTCTGCATGGTTGTGAAAATACACCATACTGCAGTTAACATATCTGGAAACAAAATAATACACAGACTTTATGTATAAACTTTATTTTATTTTATAGTAAGTGATGTTTTTTATGTTTAGATTGTAGATAGTAATCACCATTCTACATTTTATATTCCTTTTTTTCATATAAAAGTTTATATCCAATATCTATCTATCTATCTATCTATCTATCTATCTATCTATCTATCTATCAATCATCTATCATCTATCTATCTATTTAATATATCTATTATTATATCTATCTATCTATATCTATCTATCAAATCCAACTTTCTATCTCTCTCTCTCTCAATCTATCTTCTCTATCTATCTATCTATCTATCTATCTATCTATCTATCTATCTATCTATCTATCTATCTATCTATCTATCTAGCTATCTATCTATCTATCTATCTATCTATCTTCTCTATCTATCTATCTATCTTCTCATTCTATCTATCTATCTTCTCATTCTATCTATCTATCTTCTCATTCTATCTATCTATCTATCTATCTATCTATCTATCTATCTATCTATCTATCTATCTATCTATCTATCTATCGTCTCTATCTATTTCTCTCTCGATCTATCTTCTCTATCTATCTATCTTCTCTATCTATCTTATCTATCTATCTATCTATCTTATCTATCTATCTTCTCTATCTATCTTCTCTATCTATCTATCTATCTATCTATCTATCTATCTATCTATCTATTTATCTATCTATCATCTATCTATCTATCTATCTATCTATCTATCTATCTATCTATCTATCTATCTTCTCTATCTATCTATCTATCTATCTATCTATCTATCTATCTATCTATCTATCATCTATCTATCTATCTTCTCTATCTATCTCTCTATCTCTCTCTCTCTATATCTATCTATCTACCATCTATCTATCTACCTATCTATCTATCTATCTATCTATCTATCTATCTATCTATCTATCTATCTATCTATCTATCTATCCATCTATCCATCCCCCTATCTCCCTATCTATCTATCTATCTATCTATCTATCTATCTATCTATCTATCTATCAATCATCTATATCTTTCTATCTATCTATCTATCTATCTTTATTTGTTTTTGGGGGGATTTAAATACATATTACTGTTATGAATAAATTATTTTCTTTTAAAGCTGGCAGAGGCATATTACAAATACAGCTATGGGAGTTGTACTTAATAATATGAGAAATAGTTGGTAATCTCAATGAGCTAATAAGCATTAGTGTGCAACTGATGCTGATGTATACGTTTCACACTATATTTATTTCACTTCTTTCAGCATCCGCCCCCCCAGAAAAAAAATATATATCAGATAGACCATGCAATTTTAAGCAACTTTCTCATTTACTCCTATTATCAATTTTTCTTCGATCTATTGCTATCTTTATTTTAAAAAGCAGGAATCTAATTAGGAGCAAGACCATTTTTGGTTCAGCACCTGGGTAGCGCTTGCTGGTTGGTGGTTAAATGTACCCACCAAATCAGCAAGTGCTATCCAGGGTGCTGAACCTAAAATGGGCTGGCTCCTGAGCTCAGATTCCTGCTTTTTCAAATAAAGATAGCAAGAGAATGAAGACAATTGATAATAGGAGTAAATTAGAAAGTTGCTTAAAATTGCATGCTCTATCTAAATCATGAGAGAAAATGTTTGGGTTTAGTATCCTTTTAAGTACTTTACTTCTTGGAACCCTAAGTAATGGTTTTTCTGGTGTCTTTTACACCATTTTGTTTACTGACTTTTGATAAATGACCGCACAAGAATGTACAATTACACTAGCACTGCTCAAAGTTAAATAAGCTGGGAGCTTTAGACACATAGATGCCCATGTCTGAAATGCATTTACCTTTAATTCTACAACAGATACACCACATCAAATCAGCCCAGCTGTATTCATCTCATTTACATGCATTATTTTAGTTATTTTACTGAAATCAAATCAAATCATTAATATACAGTGATAGATTTTCTTAATTTAGGGCCACAATGCAGCTCTCTTGTATTTTCATCTCACCCACCCATTACTCTTCAACCTCTTGCGATGCATATATTGCTCTTGTTCTCTGTAAATAGCTAATATTGGTCCTCACTCACTATATTAATATGTATGCAGTGATCTGCTGGTACTTACTAAAGAATTGCTCTTTTTTAAATAGGAAAATACATGTTTTGATTAGTAGAAGTTCTAAAGTGTGTTCACCAGTCAGCAAATAAAAACAAATTCCAGCCCTATTTTATTATCTGTAGCTCTGGTAGCCATTTCAGACTAGTTTGTGCTATGTATTGTGTGGCATGTGTGGCATGTGTGGCATGTGTGTATAGGGCACAACATGCAGGAATAGAATTGTAGCCCAACTATAAATAGTTACAGCTTTATAGCTACAGTATACATAATCATGTATTTATCTATCATCTATCTATCTATCCATCTATCTATCTATCTATCTATCTATCTATCTATCTGTCTTTTATCATTCTATCTATCTATCTGTCTGTCTGTCTATCTTTCTGTTATCATTATATCTATCTGCCTGTCTATCTGTCTGTCTGTCTTTTATCATTCTATCTCTCTATCTATATGTCTGTCTGTCTGTCTTTCATCTATCTATTTACATCAGATATACATAGAAATATATATTTGAATTGCAAATAACATTTTCTTCTATGTGAAGTACATTAGAATGTAAAATATGCATAATTCATGTTGGGTATAGCGCACTTGGTTAAATGTGGTCGGTTTAGTGCGAGAGAGATAAAGGTATTAGTTTTTTTTCCGTTTGTGCTCTGCATTGAAGTCTATGGGGAGAAGTTAACGTGATCGCGATATCCGAAATTATTTGGTTAGTGCACATCAGGTTTCGCTTGCAACCTAAACTTTTACTTTCTACATGTAATACACGCGCTAACCTACGTGCACAAATAGTGTGCCACTTGTAATCTGGCCCTTAATATCCTCCCTATACAGGTGTGTTAGTCGTGTTTTCACCGTTTTTATCCTGTAAAAAATAAAGATTGACTTTTAACCTTCTTTGGAGAGTGCTGGCTTTATCCGTTTTTGATGCACTCCCTATGCAGTGCTATGGAATCTGCTGGTGCATTACAAACAGAAAGTTAATGATGGTAAACAGCGTAGACAAAAACAGACATTCAGAAAATATGCATTCATGTAAATTTTAAGGGGAAGGATATTGATTCCTTTATTTCTGCTTCATGGAAATGACAAAAAATATATCTTGGAATAGGAAATAAAAATCTGTTTGGTTTTAAAAATATACGATCACTTTAAGGAGCTTTTTGTCTGTCTCCATAGCAACATTAGTCTCATATCTCACACATATCAGCTGTCATTATCACCTTGCCTGTATCCCCCATGTGAAACACACACACTCTGATTACATTTAATTATATATTATATAGTCATTACCAATATAATGTGTGCAGTTACATGTGTAAAATACTTCATTTGCACCTTATAATGTGCACCAATTTTTGTGTTTGGCTAGAATGTCATTTATAAATGAGAAATGACAAAACTCTATATTGTTAGCCATTTTTGGGCTCAAAAGGAATTTATATATAAATATATGTATATTTATATACATTTAGACCTTTTAACTGGAGTACTATAAACTATTTGAATTGAATGTGTTTGTTTTTCTGTGCAAGTTTATTTTGTTTTATCTATCTATCTATCTATCTATCTATCTATCTATCTATCTATCTATCTATCTATCTATCCATCTATCTCTGTATGTTTGTCATTATCATATTCTGTATAAACTTGCTGGAATTATTTTAGACACTAAGAGGAGCTAAAGAGTTTTGAAAGAATTGTTTTAATGTATACAGAGGTGAGAGGAAATGACAGTTATTACATAAATATATGTCCATCTTAACTTGGAAATTTTATATTAACTTGACCTCCTCCACAGCTTTATTGCCTAATTGGTCTTGAACGTCTCCAGTAACAATCTGAACACAAATGATAGATGATGGTTGAGCACTTAGGAGCATATTCATCAAAGGATTTTATTTACCACAAGTGAGATAAGACAACTTCCTCTGCAGTTCTGTGGAGGCTGTTAATCAGGCTGTCTACAATATCACAGTTTTGATTAATTAGCGATAGATAACATAACTAGTTGTGTTTTTTACTCCTCATGGGTTTAGTAAGACTATTTAAGAAATATAATTCAGTAATTTTATATTATGATGATTAACACATATACAAAACATACCAAAGACAAGCGACTCTAATGTGTAATAGTAAGTTATATACTTATGTTTAAGTAAATGCAGCAAAATGTTGTCATGAAAAAATGCAAACATTTTTAGAGAAACCTCACAGGCAGGACACATAGTGCAGAACAACACACTTCATATAGCAGATATTTAAAGGGACATGAAACACTAAATACATTTTAGATAGATTGATGTATTGAACACAAACATAATAACCAGGTGTAGTTTTTTTATATTAATCATTTAAATATTGAATAAATAGGTGTAAAACTTTAGTGTCCTTGAAAGAATGGGTGCTGCCATGTTGTAACCTAGGTTTCCTTCTCTGCTCAGACCAATTAGAGACTGCTAAAAATAAGTCACTTGAATTTGTGGAATATAGCAGTGTTAATGAGGCATTAACACATTTCTGTCATGCATATGAAATAGCAGAAATTATATTTATTAAAACTATATTTTGGAATGAAATAGGTTAAAGGCACAATATAATCAAACAAGTAGCTTATAAGAGTCCATTGAATTACAAGGAGCTGCAAGAAACCCTTTCAAATGGGCTAAGCTCTCTTCCATACTGGAATGTGGATTTCACCTGTTGTCTCTTGTTTGCATTACTTTCTATAGAGAATACTTCAGTATTTGTATTTTTCAGTGTAGGTGGTGGTTTCAACTGGCAAAAAGAGTTATTTCAAATAAAAAAATAAACATAATGTATACAATTTAATACACTCCAGCAGTTAAAATGGATCATTGTGAACATATAAAAGGTGAGATCATCTGGACAATACATTTTGAAATAAAAACACTTAAATGTACTGTATTAGCAAACAGCATAGGTACTTCTGTGAAGAGTAGGATATCAACACCAGATGTATACAGCCAGCTATTATAGTTCTGTATTTATCAGTCTCTCTGGAATATTCAGTTATATTGTTTTTGATAACTCATTAGAGACCCTTCAGTCTAGATTTAGAACAAACCTACAATTATGCATAATTATCATTATTTGAATTTATTTGAATAGCGCAGCATACAATAAAAAAGACAGATGTGAGTGGGCATCAGGGGTAGGGTAAACTGAGGGGGAAGTATGTGGATTAAAGCTTAGAGAACTACAAGTTAGCTTGAGCAATATGTCTACTTGTGTTACATTATTAAAATCTAGGTGGGCTACAGCTAGGACCAATACTCTGTTGGTCCTGCAGAGAGAGATCTGGGCTTATCCTTTCTTGGCCAAAGTCTGTCAGTTTTATGATTTTAGCATTTGTGTAATAATTGCCTACAGTGAGTTCCTGCTAATATTAATGGATCTATTTATTACTTCGTATTTGTGGTTGACCCCTAAAGTAGTTTTAAGCCAGTCTGTTAAAAGGAATTAAGAGATAGGGGGGCATTAAATATTTGTACTGATGCTAGAAATTAGTGTCAAACAAAAATGTAAAATATAAACATGTCCATAGAATACACAGTCAGTTAAATAAAGACTGCTAGTTCCTCCAGGAGTGTGGTATCCTGTCCAGAAAAAAACATCAAACCAGAACACCGGTAACACAATTAGCAAAGAGGTGTGCAGTGTCAATAAATATCAAATGCAGTCCATAAGTAAGCAAGTACCAAAGTGTATGCAAGCCACACTGCAATCTGATAGAAAGCCAAGTAAAACAAAACTTTATTTAAAACATTTAAAAAATACAATGAATGTGTGGAATTTCCATAGTCCCGACCCAGTATGACATGCTTCTTGCTCTAAACAAGGCAACGGACATTAAATAGCTTGCTGCCTGAACTAAAGGACAGTTGGATGCCAATAGTGAATCTAATATGGATAAAAAAAAATGATGCTACTCTGAACAAGGCTAGCTAAGCACTTGCTGAACTGGGGATTAGCGTGGGTAGCAAAAAGCAATGATGCACGTATGGAATGTCATGCACCTCCATTTATTACTGTAACACCCCAAATCCCCATAGTGTTATCTAGCTCTAATTTGGAAGATAGTGTCTTTTAAATGCCTCATATTTTTACACAGAGCAAGTAGAAAAGTTAAAAAGGGTGAGAAGGAAAAATAAAAATATAATAAAAGTGTAGGGATAGGTAGTAGAAGATTACCTCCCTAACCAGCACCCCATCCACCCTTGATATTTAACTTTGTTGTCAGCTTTTTACACCACTACATTTGATTCTAGAAATACTATTGGAGAAAGGAACTAAGGCAGAACCTAAGGAGGCAGTTTAACCTTGTTAGGACAGATGATTGTTTGGGATAATTAAAAATTTCCATCATCAGACAGTTGTGAGTACCCAATAGAGAAGATAATCCCTTATTTACACACTGGAACTACCCTGTACTGTCATTATTATTTTATTATTATTATTATTATTATTATTATTATCGGTTATTTGTAGAGCGCCAACAGATTCCGCAGCGCTATAAACAAAGGGGGAGTACAACAAAACAATTATAGGGTAGAGGGCCCTGCCAATAGTTGCACTGTTGTAGTCAGCTCTTAAGAAGGTGATCTACTAACAGCTGGACTATTAGGCTTACATGCTAAGAGGGTTCAGGGGATTGCAGTGGAGGAGAGGAACTGGTATTAGGAAAGGTTAGCGTAGGTTGTATGCGTCCCTGAACAGTAGAGTCTTTAGGGAGCACTTGAAGCTTTTAAAACTAGAAGAGAGTCTTGTGGAGCGAGGCAGAGAGTTCCATAAGATGGGAGCCAGTCTGGAGAAGTCCTGTAAACGGGAGTGTGATGAGGTGACAAGAGAGGAGGAGAGTAGGAGGTCATGAGCAGAGCGAAGGGGATGGGAGGGAGAGTATCTGGAGACAAGGTCGGAGATGTAGGGGGGAGCAGTGATGTTGATGGCTTTGTATGTCAGAGTGAGAGTTTTGTGTTTGATCCTAGAGGCAAGAGGAAGCCAGTGAAGGGATTGGCAGAGAGGCGCAGCAGATGAAGAGCGTCGTGTAAGGAAGATGAGTCTGGCAGAGGCATTCATTATGGATTGTAAAGGAGCTAGATGGCAGGTGGGGAGACCAGAGAGGACCGAGTTGCAGTAATCAAGGCGGGAAAGAATGAGAGAGTGGATTCAAATCTTAGTTGTGTCTTGTGTCTGATGGAGTCAATTTTGTTAATAAAGTGACTGGCAAAGTCGTGGGCTGACAGAGAAGTTGTATTAGGAAGTGGGGGAGGGCGGAGGAGAGTATTGAAAGTGGAGAACAGACGTTTTGGGTTTGAAGAAAGATTAGAGATAAGAGTAGAGAAGTAGTGTTGCTTGTGGAGATTAAGGGCAGGGTAGAAGGAGTTCAAGATGAATTTGTAATGAAGAAAATCAGCTGAACTCCGTGATTTTCTCCAATGCCTTTCAGCAGTACGGGAACATCTGCGTAGGTACCGTGTCAGAGGAGTATGCCAGGGCTGGGGATGAGTGTGTGATTTCCTAGCAGTGGTAAGGGGGGCGAGATTGTCAAGGGCGGATATAACGGTGGAATTATAGTGGCAGATAGATTGTTCAGGGCAGGAAAAGGTGGAGAAGGATGAGAGGAGCGGTTGAAGGGAATTAGCAAGTTGTTGCTGATCTAAAGACCTAATGCTTCTGTGAAGTTTGGTGTGAGGAGTAGAAGGTGGGAGAGTTGTAGGAAGGGATGATATGTTGCAGGTAAGGAGATGGTGGTCAGAAAGAGGAAAAGGGGAGTTTGAGAAGTTTGAGAGAGTGCATCGATAGCTAAAGATCAGGTCAAGGGAGTGACAGTCTTTGTGAGTGGGAGAATCAGTCCATTGTGACAGACCGAAAGAGGAAGTGAGTTGCAGAAGTTGTTTAGCAGATGAGGCAGTGGGATTGTTAAGAGGGATGTTGAAGTCACCAAGAATGAGGGCAGGGGTGTCTGAGGAAAGGAATTAGGGTAGCCAGGCAGACAAGTGATCTAGAAATTGAGTTGTGGAGCCAGGGGGTCGGTATATGACTGCAACACGTACAGAGAGAGGGGAGAATAAGCGAATCATGTGGGTTTCGAATGAGGGAAAAGTGAGGTAAGAGATAGGGTATATTTATTGAAAGGTGCAACGAGAGGAAAGTAAAATACCTACACCACCTCCTTGTCTATTACCAGACCTAGGAGTGTGGCTGAAGTGGAGACCCCCATGTGACAGAGCAGTAGTGGATGCTGTGTCTAGGGGAGAGAGCCAGGTTTCTGTTAGGGCCAGAAGGTTGAGGGAGCGGGAGATGAAGAGGTCATGTATAGAAGTGAGTTTGTTGCAGACAGAACGAGAGTTCCAGAGTGCACAGGTGAAAGGGGTAGTGGCTTTAGATGCAAGAGGAATGGGAGAAAGGTGTGCAGAGTTTTGTTTTCTGAGTCTATGGGATGGTACACATGGATGTGCATGGCTTGTCAGTGGTTGGGGACCGGGATTAGGGGAGATGTCATCTAACTTTCTACAGTCTATCTGTAGAAAGTTAGATGTCCTCCATCTAACCTGTTACTTACACTTGATTGATAACTCAAATGCTAAAAGACCATCAGCTCAAGTACAATTAGTGCTTTACTGAGGCTTTTTCAAGTTCACACTTTAATTCCTAATAAACTGGAGTTGGGACAATTTATACCGAAATTTAAAATATTTTTTTCTAAATTTTTTTTATATTGGTATAACAGAGGATCTTTTTTATAATGTCATTATTATATGTATCACATTGTTTGTATTAATGGGCCTTTTATTTATACAATATTGATGTCCTCATTATTTGCCTGGTCTCACCATCTATTCAGTAACTATTTGATTGCAGTCCGCCACCTAGAAGGTGGCGGAGAAGTTAAGGAGCAGCAGTCTTACGACCGCTGCTTCTTAACTTCAGTTTTCGGCAAGCCAGAAACTTCAGGTTGAGACAGCAGCATCTACTGCATATTAAATCTAGCCCATTAGTCTAAATACACTTTTTGTAATAACTCAAGCATAATATCAGATAATTATATTTTCATTGTTTTCGCTATTTTGTAATTATACATTACAATTTTACATAAAAAAATACATAAATGGCAACAATTAAACACCACGGCTTTACAGAAAATATATAAATAAAAAACAAAATTAAAATATCAAAATGTCCAATCTTTACAAATGTTCAAAAATCAGTTCTGATTCATAAGTACTTTTAACTAAACCAATAATGGTCAACCTCATGTTATTAGTTTTCTGGAGCATATAACGTTAATCCATAAGATCCAGGGATATAGAGTCAAATCCAAAGCAGTTCTTGAATAGGTGATGCTTCAATTAGGTATCTTTCCCTGATAAACCAATTAACCATGAAATGAAAAGCAGAAGAGAAGCGCAACTCTGAACAATAAAAGCATGGCATAAAGCCATAGTCTCACAGATCAGTTATGTTGTCAGACCTCCTTTCTCTTAGGTGTTTGTTGCTCAGCAGACTCCCAAAGACCACTATCAACACCATTAGCGTATGAGACCCACAGACTTACTCCCTGCTACACTGAGAGGACTAGGGAAACCTAGAATATCAAAAAAGTCAACTTGTTTCATTACCAAATACATGACTGTTCTCATTCTATTCAATGACTTAAGACCAATTTACTCTAATAAAACATACATCTGAATATTTTACAATTATGAACATTTACAAATTGTATAAGCATGTTTTTAAGTGTTGCGGCACTGATTATTGCTCTTCCGCATTAATAAAGTTTATAATTTGCTATGTAAGAGATCATGTATTGGGGTACCCACTAACTAAATTAAGTGAAGAGATGCTCAATTCTTTTGAACATTTTGCTTAAAAGGCAATGATGATTAACAGCAGTTCCAAAGTAAAATCCAATATTTTATTAATTGCACATGACACTTGAAATGAGAGGATCAGCTCACATGAGACAAACACAGTCCAGCATCAAAATCACCACTTACGCATTTTGGCTTACGTCGTAATCTAGGCTGAAGGTCACATGTACACAATCGCTTATTTAAAAGCTATACTGCAACCTCATTGGTTAAAACATCCAATGCCGTCTGCAATACTACATCTAAATTTATAATTTAAAGGTACCTCACATCTTTAAGGTTCTCGGTTATTCAGAGCTAAGGGTGACAATAAAAACATATATATAAAGATATAAACACTATTAACATCCAAAGTAATATTCAAATGCTATAAAAACATGTGTATGCATCCACTTTGTGGATACAAATATAAACATATAATAGTGAAAATGAACTATACAGAAAAATATATATATTATACACCTATATACATATGGAATAGTATGTCAGTAGTACCGAAATTCTATTACCACACAAAACAGTTAGTGTATAATCACATATATGTGGCAAACTCACACTGGTCAATCCTCAAATGGAAGAGCAAGCAGGTCATATTGCTGTTACGTAAAAGAGAGTAATGCTCCAAACCCTCTTATCTATAAAGGGAGTGTAGGTATGAACAAAAAAGTATTACTCTCTATATCACACCTATCACTCCCAATAATTGATGAGGTCAAATTCGAATTTAATCCTAATGGAACACAAGTTTTCAGTCTAAAAATCCAAACCATTTCTCCTTTATCTAATAATCTATTATGATCCCCTCCAGGTGGTGACATTAATAGTTGATAAGTGTTCCCTTATCCTAGACCTAATATCTCTTGTAGTGAGTCCTATGTTTTGAACTTGACATTGGGTACATATGATGGTATAAATGGCATAAAAGGAAGTGCAATTAGGACACCCGTAACCTCAGACTTAAAATGATCAGATACTATCACATTATCCCATGGCCTGCATCTCTTACTTCCACATTTATACATGCCTTTGGGGGGGCGGAGCCTACAGCTGTAGCGGCAGGACGTGTCTTGTGGGAGCTCCTGGTTCTGTCACAGAGTTTTATATGATATTTATTGTTTTTCATATGGAGAGTGTATTATTTTGTGACCGGAGACCAGCAGACTGCTATAGGATTCAAGAAATTGATAATCCTGGGGGAAACTCTTTGGATTCACATCTCTGCCTGTACTCTGCAGTTAGGCCACGCGGCTGCTGCATGTCTCTGGTGTCAAGCAGTTCGTGAAGCCGGGGCTTTCGCACATTCCCCCCCCTAGGTGACTGGGGTTACGCGCAGTACTAATTACTGCTACTTTTGCAAATTGTTCATGCAATTACATGACAATATGGGTGCTCCTAACAATGCCATTACTACACAGGACATGCAACGCATATTGCAAGAGCACTTTTTGAACCTATCTAAGTGTATACATAAGGCCTGGAATGACACATCTACACGCCAGAACCCAGACACAGCTCCCACGGTCAGCGGAGCGGTAACCCTGGACATTGTTGAGAGCACAGCAGTGAACGAGATAGAAAGAGCTCTGACTACCGAAGTATACACAGCACTTGAGAGCCCGTTGGAGTCTAGGCGGAGCACGGCATTGCAGAAGCAAGTAGAATGCTCCATCACCCCTTCAAGGGTCGAAATGACGAGGTGGCCGGTTAATGTGAGGAGGGCTGACCTGCTAGATGAGACGAACCAAACACCAGCAGATGCTCCAGGGATAGATGTAAAACGGCTCGCTAAGCACTTACAGCCTGACATGACTATAGAAAAGGGAAAGGGCCTAACCACAATACTGCCCAGAGATAGAAATCATGTACCTCATCTGGAGAAACTTCCCTCTTCTGTCCCGGGGCCCCGGGAGAGCCGTTGTTTGCTGACTACAGAGAGACATCGTTTGGCTGTCCGACGCATTATTCCTGCGAGAGCCTTCAGAGACCGGCGACAGGGCATTGGGTAAGCTGCGCTCCACGTGGAAGTTCAGACTATGGCCGGGTCTGGGGAGCACATACTTTGCTCAGACGGCTATGCGGCAAGTACAGGATCCTATGGTGACTTTTTGTGGAAACTTTATTTGACCCCACATTGGGACCTAATTCTTTTTTGGCTACATATAGCTTTGACTTTTGGGATTATGTGCACCTCCCGACCCTCCATGCCTGCACGGAGGACTTGTGCCGGGGACAGTATCCTGTGCAGTCATCCCCTGCTGATAGACCAAATGTCACACCGGAGCAGAGCAGAGCTGAGATATGCTGATCCCATGTGAATTTTACCGTAAGATCTGGCATAAGACCAACTGCAGCCTTTATGTTCTAGTCACTGAACTAACAATGCTCATTAAAATTAAAGGCAGACCAGGTCTATTGTTAAAGTTAAATACATTCCATGCTGTTTAGTTATATTTTACCCGCTCTCGTTAAAACAGCTGATGCTCTTGCAGGACTTCGCTGGATACTTAAACCGGCAACAAAAAATGGTTAGGTAGCTCAGTTGTTAAGTTGGGCATAGTGTATTAGTGTTTAACATTCAGTCAGGATGGGTTCATAATTATTTTGAATCCTCAACGGATATGCAACTATTTAAGTTAAGTATTTGAAGTTAATTATTCTTGGGGGCTGCACACGCAACAGTAATGTATACTAGTTCTGTTATGTCTATAGTATTATAAATGCATATATGTTTTAAATGGTGCAACCTTATCTATGTACAAATAATATATTCTCTCTGAGCAGAATTAGTTCAAGCCCACGTAAGTTTATTTCCTGGAATTTAGTACCAAGCTCCCCCTGCATACAGCTCCTCGCAGGGCATCTATTGTATATGCTTGAGCCCTCTGCTCCCTTTAATTTGATTTAATGCAGCTACACTTTTATTTAATCCTTATATAGTACTATTCAAATCATATTGTTTGATCCATAAATGCTAGCTAGACCCTGTCCATGAGTAATATTTTATTTCTTTACATGCTTTGTTTCTACAGAGTTCTCAAATGTCAGCATCTCACCCTTATTGTCTGTTTTACACACCGGCTTCATTATGTGGCCCAAAATTTACTAACTCATCCCCCCCCCCCTAGTTTTTTTTATTTTTGTTTTGTTTGTTTTTTTTTTTTTTTGTTTGTTTTTTTTTTTTTTTTTACATGTGGCCCAAGAGTGGCCCCTAATTAACTACTATTTAATTTTTCTTTAGTGCATCAGTTGGTCCAAAAGTGACCGGTCCAGTAGTTACCTTACAGCGATATTATATATTAAAAAAAAAAAGAGATTTCATAATAGGTCCATATAAGTTTTCGTTAGTCCTCTATATATCTTCAGCACAGTTAGTGAGGCAAACATACTTAAGCTACATGGGAGTATACTAGTCTGGTTATAATATACTGTCAGAAATCTAACTGAATGTTGTCTTTCTACTTCCCAATGGTTCTCATGTTTGTATGTTTAATATGTACAATGTTGATGATACTTCTCCCATATTTCACTTACATTTTATTGCTGTCTGTGCCTATATTTGGACTATTATTACTGCTTGTTATCATTATATCTCAATAAAAATTATTATTAATAATACATGCCTTTGGATGTAAGCCATGAACTGCGATTAGTGGCAGGTTCTGGTAGACAAGAAAGGGATACATAATTTCCCAAAGTCTTTACCCATATGTAGTTTTAAAATGGGGAGAGAGTAAGCGCTAAAAAGCTTAAAAGGCTAGTAAAAAGTACATTTTAATACATATAAAAATTTACAAATGGCAATCAGACGCATGGATCCATGTCTGACTTAACAAAAAAGTATATATAATAAACAAATCTAAAAGTATCTAAAAATATCCAATGGAGGGGGGCGGAGCCTAGCCACGGACTAAGATGGCTGCTTAGACTCAGAGCTCTGGAGTCCCCTGAGTCTTCAAAGTAATATAACATTATTCCATAGCTTAAAAAATAACACAGAGTGCCCACAAATACCCAGCAGAAGTGACCAGGGGCAGATCCGGCAACCTCTCTTAAGTGCAGAGACTCCTCGCAAGTAGACAGCACTGCTCAAGGTGCAGGGACCGCGGGCAGAGAGAGCCGAGCAGAGGAACCAGGCGGGTAAGCGGGCCCATACACACCTACAGGTGATAAGAAGCAGAAGGGGCACCTTACACACCGCAGCACAACCGGACTTACCAACGGCCTCCCCGCGCAGCCCTGCGAGTCTTTGACGCTGCGACTCAGAGCCGGGACATACAGGCCTGGCAGAAGCAGAGACCACGTGGCAGTGCCGCGGTCAGCGTGAACAGAGCCGACACTGATCTATAACGCAGCACAAAGGGTATCAACGGACCTCTTCCTCCTCTGGCAAACGGTAAGGCCAGCAATACACACTTTACCTCCTCACTACCACAGACCCCTTAAGCCCCAAGACACAGAGCGCTAAAGTGCAGCGCAGCGCAGGCTGGAGTGGAGGGAGCAGTGCAGGGCCCTAAGGACTTTGAGAGTAGGATCGCAACAGGCAATAAGGAAAAGGGGCATACCTGAAGTTAAAAAACTAAGTGCACATACTTAAAAACCCTACACATTGGGAGCAAGGGAGTAAAAGTGGTCATCATTGTTATACCTAGCCTACAACAGACAGCAGAAAGGCAAACACAGCACCCTGAGCTGCAGCACACATACTCCAACCCTAATCTAACTTGCAAAACGCAGGGCCTTAAACTACACCCTGGGCCTGCAGAACCAGCAACCCTCTGTGCAGCGGGCAATCCCAGGCACTGGTCTGATGTCCGCTGGGGAATAAATAAATAAATAACTAAATTTAAAACTTCAACAATAGCACAGAACACACCTTGGTGCAACACATAACAACACAGAGTGCAAAGGAGACGAGACAGAGCTGTACCCCAGGCCTGCAAATCTAACAACCCCACGTGCAGTGCACAACCCCAGCCACGGGCTCATTGCCCACTAGGGACTTAAAATAAGCAAATAATTAAAAAGGTCTAACATTAGAACAGTGTACACCCGTGAGTGCTATAAAACAACACAGAGCACACGGAGGGTGAAACAAAGCAGCACTGGGCTAGCACCAACCCCTAGACATGGCTACCAAAAGAAACACTAAACCAACCAGACCCATGCAATCGACAGCTCTGGAGAACTATCTGATCCCAGTGGAACCAAGCATGTCCACAGTGGACACTGAACGCACTGCACCTGTCCAGACAACCTCGGCGCAAGTCCACGAGCCTAACCCACATAATAAGATGCAAAGCTACCTAACAAGAGAAGATATAAAACACCTATCCTCAAAGGAAGACATCAAAGAAGCGATGCAAGACTTTAAGTCTATGTTTGGGGAGCTGAAAAGAGACATTGTGGCAGTAGACCGCCGTGTCACGCAGGTGGAAGAAAGGCAAGAAACCCTCAGTTCGGACTTGCAACATCAAACCAGTCAAATGCAGGCTCAGGAGGGTGCGGTGCAAACACTTATGGACCGTATAGAGAACAGGAGCAGGAGGAACAACCTTAGGCTGCGAGGAATAACTGAAGCAGTCGACCCTCCTGCCCTGCAAAACTACATCCAAGACTTTATCAAATACCTTAAAAACAATGATGCAGCACCAGAAACACCGATAGAAAGAGCCCACCGGGCCCTACGCCCCAAACCACCAAGCAGAGCACCTCCAAGAGATGTCATAATGAAGCTGTTGTCTTTTAGGGACAAGGAGGAGATCCTACGGCTAGCAAGAGCACAGCATCCCCTGGAATTTAGAGGCTCAGAAATACAAGTGTACTCTGATTTATGTCCCACCATGCTACAAAAACGAAGGGACCTGAGGTTTGTCACTGCGGCCTTAAAAGAAAAGGGACTACCATACAGGTGGGGATTCCCCACCAGCTTGATCGTCACAAAAAACAACACTTCGCACATCTTAAAATCAGCAGAAGACCTCCCAAACTTCAATCAAGCACTGGGACTAAATATACGTCCACCTCCGGAGGCAGCTGGAGGTCATCAGGGCCCTCCTGGACCCAATCCAAGAATCAACCAACAGCCCTTAGCCTGATGGGACAACATCAAGACAAGTTTTCACAATTTCAATTAATATACTGATGTGAGGTACATTTGTCATGGACACAGGTGTGTAAGGCATGATCAGATTTAAAGGTCATATCCTAGTGAGAGTTTAGAAGTTCATGTCACGTATGTTCATTACAGCTGAGGTAGTTTTTGGCTTAAAGATATGATCGCTTAGTGTGGGTGTTCTTGCAGATATTATCTAGCATGTTCAGGATGTTTGATGTCAGCATTGAAATAACGATTGAGGACCAGAGCACTTAGATGTGTAAAGGTTTTTACAAAAGATAAGACTAAGACTGCAACAACCAACAAGTAGATGACAAATTAGCTTAGGCGTTGCTAAACACCTACACTACATCTGACAGGACCTACTGGTGTCTTTGAGACTGACAGGTGTTTCAACGGACGCTTATACGAACAGGCACATACACTTCTACACAAATCACAGAGGAGTAACAACTCCTTGTCACATAGTCATACACAACACGGAAAACATGGTAAAACACAATGCCGAATTAGTTTCCATCACCTCTGACACAGTACAGTGCTAGAACCATCACACATCGAAGGACACTAGGTTCAGGAAAACACCTTAGCAGATAGACAACTAGGACAATGACCGAGATCAACCACTTCACGTCCAGCAAAATGTTTAAGTTGAGTTTATAACCTTTTCTCTGGGAAATGTTAACTTAATATGTATATGTTAAAAGTTTATATCAAATTTGAAGACAAAGGGGACAACTACCCCCCTCAATAGAGTAGTTCTTTTATATTTGCTGTATTTTGCTGTATTAGAACAGGCAATACTGTGCTAATTATTTTGTATTAAGTTGTAATACTGCTTAATTGTATAGCAGGGCAACTAAGCCTCTGCTTTATTCCTTTTCTACTTCCCCTCTAACATCTCTAGGAGCATCTGTCCCTTCCCCCCTTCCTTACGGACTAACACCCTCCTCAACAGCCTTATCACCCCCCCCTTCACACATTAATCCCGCTTTCCCTCCACCCCCCTCCCCTTTATATATATATTTTTTTTATCCTCCCCTCCCCCTTCCATTCATTGAACACTAATCCCTTATAGAGGAACACACAAAACATGGCACCTAGGCAGGGGCGCACCAGAACACACCCAATAGAACTAATATCAATAAATGTCAAAGGTTTAAACAGCCCCTACAAGAGATCCATAGCGCAAAGAGAATTACAGAGAATGGGTGGGGACATTATCTACCTCCAAGAAACGCACTTTGCGGCATCACACGAACCTAAATGGTATAGTCGTCACTACACCACTGCAATCTTTGCATCGGGGCCTAAAAAAAGAAACGGGGTAGGAATTCTTTTACATACAAAACTACCTTTTCAGCCAACACAAATACACAAAGACCCAGAGGGCAGGTATCTAATTGTAACCGGTTCCTTGTATGGCAGACCCATCACAATGGCCAACATCTATTGCCCAAACCACTCACAGCACACCTTTCTCTCGAAGGTCATCCGAAAGATCCTAGAAATGAAAATTTGAATGTTGTTTCTGGGTGGGAACTTCAATGCCCCGTTGGACCCTGCCCTATACAGATCGGATGTCATCTCCAGCATCCCCCACAGGACACTTAAACGCATGACAGCAATGCTGACGGAACTGACAGTTCACGATATATGGCGCGTACACCACCCGAGGGGGAAAAACTATACATTCTACTCACACCCACATAGAAAATATTCAAGGATTGATTATCTTTATACAGACACCACAGGGCTCACAATCACTCAAAGCAGCAACATCAATGCAATAACATGGTCAGACCACGCCCCGGTCAGCTGCTCAATTTTGTGGCCTAATACACCAGTCACGCCATTTGTATGGTGCCTGGACGACACACTACTGGATGACCCTGTCTTCAAGGCAGAAATCCAAAAAGAACTAACGAATTTCTTCCAGATTAATGACGACGGACACACAAAAAGCACCACAGTCTGGGAAGCACACAAATGCACTGTCAGAGGTCTCCTGATCAGGAGGAAATCTGGCCTAAATAAAATTAAGAGAGAACGCTACCGGACGCTAATGATGGAGGTAGAACGGGCGGAACAAATTCATAAATTACAGCCGAATGATGTCAGTAAAACACAAGCACTTGCGACAGCAAGGGGAAACCTACTGCAGTATCTGCAGGAGGAATATCAAAGAAAGGCGCTGATGTTGAGGCAACTATACTTCGAGCACGGGGACAAGGCTGGAAAACTGTTGGCCAGGGCGATTGCTAGGAAAAAACTCAAAACTTATCACGTAATAGATAAAGAAGGAGTGGCGAGACTAGATGCAGACTCGATCGCAGAAACCTTCAGAGTGTTCTATGAAACTCTGTATAACATAGCACATAATGAGCAAGGGGGGGAGAGCCAACCACGCCCGTCGCAAGACGATGCGGCGATGCTAGAATACCTGGAGGGTGTCGATCTCCCCAGCCTGACAGAGCAGGAGAGGGATACACTAGATACCCCAATCTCGACAGTGGAAGTTAAGAAAGCGATTAAAGACCTCCCTTCGGGGAAAAGTCCCGGACCTGATGGTTTCGGACTCAAATACTACAAAACATACGTGCATGAGTTGGCTCCTATCTTGGCAGACATGTTCAATGCCTTACCCCAGGTGCCCAAACTCCCGAGCTCCATGTTGGAGGCCTACATAACTGTAATCCCCAAGCCAGGGAAACCGCAGGACATGCCCCAGAACTTCAGACCCATCTCTCTCCTAAACTCTGATGTTAAGATCCTGGCGAAGGTCTTGGCTATCAGAATTAATAAACTGCTTCCTGACCTGGTATCACCTGACCAGGTGGGGTTTGTCCCAGCCGTGAGGCAAGGGACAACACCCTGAAAGTGCTTCAAATGATCACGCATGCCCAAATACACGGAGCGCCACTCTCCCTGGTCACTACAGATGCTGAGAAAGAATTTGAACGGGTGAGATGGTCGTTCATGAAACACACGCTTCAAAAATTCAGATTTGGAACTAAACTCACAAATATGATCATGTCCCTATACTCCTCCCCTAACGCAAGAGTTAGGGTGAATGGAACACTCTCCGACTCGTTTAACATTAACAACGGCACTAGGCAGGGCTGTCCCCTTTCGCCTCTCCTCTTCACACTCACGATTGAGGTCTTGGCGAGTAAAATCAGAAACAAC
This sequence comes from Bombina bombina, assembly GCF_027579735.1. Lineage (NCBI taxonomy): Eukaryota > Metazoa > Chordata > Amphibia > Anura > Bombinatoridae > Bombina > Bombina bombina. The sequence goes on from NC_069501.1 coordinate 1,131,010,503, forward strand.
CCACTTATCAAAGGGTTCGCGATAGGCGGGAAAGAACAGAAACTTTCCATGTACGCCGACGACGTACTACTATCTATCTCAAATGCCCCGGATTCGCTACGGGAAGCCATGTCAGAGTTTGTGGCGTTCGGAAGAGTATCAAACTTCCTACTCAACCCGCAAAAATCAGAAATCCTGATCATCAAAGAGAGTCCTGACCTAATTGACACACTCCGAAACAATTGCCCAATTAAACTGGCACACAACTCCATAAAATACCTAGGGATCAAGCTTACCCCCAATTTAAAAGAGACAATAGAGATTAATTATAAAAACATTAGGGATGAGATTGTAAAAGACTTAGCCAATTGGAAAAATAAAACCATCTCATGGATGGGACGTATTGGAGTGGTTAAGATGAATATCTTACCGAGGGTGTTGTACGTGATGCAAACAATACCTATCTCCCCATCCACGCAATACATACAACAATTACAGAAAGCTATAGAAGTCTATATATGGAATGGCATCAAGCCACGTATCAGAAAGCATACCACATACTTACCCAGAGATGGGGGAGGCTTGGGGGTGCCCTTGCTGACAGAATACCAAAGAGCAATCTCTTTACAGAGGTTGGTGGAGTGGAGCCAAAACATGCACAATAAAGCCTGGGTCCAAATTGATAACGATATCCTGGGACGGGGGAACATTGGTTCGTTGGCATGGATTTCTGCCAAGGGCAGACCAACTGACATTGCACTATACCCTTTGATAGCACAGGTGTTTGAGGTATGGGACAAGACGCTTCTTAAAGAGCCACACATATCCACGCTCCACTCGCCAAATACTCCAATTAGAGAAAACCCAGACTTAGGTATGGAGTTTAGACCTCACGTGGTAGGCGAATTCCATACTCTCGCAGAGTCATCCATAGTCAACATCATGCACCAAGGAAAATTAAAAACACAAACTGAATTATCGGAATGGGCACCCGAGATTTTTACATCCTGGTTCAGGGTTGCTCAGATACAACACTATATAACAACACACCAAGACAAAACAGCACTGACCAGACAAAAAACATTCTACGAGACGCTATGCACAATGACACAGACCCCCACACACCTAATCTCACAACTATACAAGAATCTGCTGACAAAAGGAGGAACCACCCTGCCGTCCTATACTGCCGCATGGCAAAATGAGCTTACACAAGACATCGAGGCAAAAGAATGGACTAAAATTTTCGCTAAAGCGAAAAAGGCTTCGGTTTCTATGAAAATCCAAGAAACTCATTACAAGCTGATGAGCAGATGGTACATGACACCCCACAGACTGCACAAAATATATCCACATGTAGACGGGGGATGCTGGAGGGGATGTGGGGAAGAGGGAACATTACTGCATATTTGGTGGACATGCCCTCATGTACGCCCATTCTGGGAGGAAGTGTTAGGAGAAATGAGCAGGAAGCTAAAGACCATAATACCACCAAAACCTACGTACCTAATATATCACAAACTCCCCAAAATGGTAGGAGAGGACAAGTATCTGCTCCTCTTACTGATGCTAAACAGCGCTAAAGGCCTGACACCTGCACACTGGAAAAGGGCGCAGGGTCCGACTCTGCAGGAATGGAGGCACAGAGTAGGCGAACTACTTAAGCTTGAACGGTATCACTACCTCAAATTAGGGAAACTAGACACCCATGAAATGATGACACTGATTTGGGAGGACAGGGGGCTATAATATGAGAAACAATAAATGACTAACAATACTACAGACCTGCAGGGCTTAGGAGACGCTTCAGGCACCACCCTGCCACTCCTAAACACGCATTTCATCTCCCCCCGCTCACCCTCCCTCCCCCCTTATAAATTTTTTTTTTTTTTCCTCCCCCCCTCTTACCTTCTCCACTCTTCTTTCCAACCTCTACTAAATCTCCCTTCTTAGTTATCTCAGCCTTAAGAAATAGTGAATAAGGCTATAATGTTAGGAACAAGGCGAGACCTGGTGGAATGTAACCAAAAGCCGGGTACCTACTGTTGATATGCAAGTTATGATCCTGACGTTAAGTTCCAAAGTTAGATTTAATCAGTTAATAGGAATTCTATCACTCTGTGAGCTCTAAAGCTGGCAGAAGCAAGCTCAAAGTTATGGACTCACCTAACTATAACATTAATAATGAAGAGAAACAGACTGTATGTTCTTGAGATATGAACTCTGAACTTTGAACAACCTCAAGACTATCACAACGCTGTACTGTATATTACGATATGTATGTAATGAATACTGTCCTAAAGATTGTACCCAGTGGTTCGGTTGTTCCCATCTTCTCTTTAATAAAGCTTGTTTCAAAATTAAAAAAAAAAAAAAAAATATCCAATGGAGTAAAGCATGTGACACTGACTTAGATAGCCAGTGATGAGGAGTTAGGAGGACATGTACATCCAATAATATAAACAACCTAAGTGAGTGATTGAGTGCACACAATAGCTGTCAACAAAGAAAAATAGCATTCACAAAAATTGGCGTACATAAAAAATGTTCAAATGTTCAACCGGTTATATGTAAGTGAATCCAGTAGTGTTTCCTCCAAAGTGACGTGTAGAAATATAACGTGAAGTCAATAATAGTAGAATGTAAACGTTGAGTGGGTCAAATTAATGTGGTTCAGCTTCTAAATTAAAAAATTGTAAATCCGTGAGGTGTATAAAAATAAAAATAACTTGTGAAAAAAATCCACGTGGAAAACTTGAATTCAAATGATAAACAAAGGTCAAAAATAAAAAGACAAAAATATCAAAAGACAAAAATAGAAAATCAGTGATAATATTAAAAAGCACTAAAGATCTAGTGAAAACAAATCCTTGGTAAGATCCATAACAAACAAATACATCGATAAAATACCTAAAAGGGAACACAAGAGAAACAAATAGTGCAACACTGTATATGATATATGATATAGGTAATTAAAACCAGGCTCACCAGTATGCCAACGCGTTTCGGCCTAGACTAGGCCTTTCTCAAGACTAGTCTAGTCCGAAACGCGTTGGCATACTGGTGAGCTTGGTTTTAATTACCTATATCATATATCATATACAGTGTTGCACTATTTGTTTCTCTTTTGTTCCCTTTTAGGTATTTTATCAATGTATTTGTTTGTTATGGATCTTACCAAGGATTTTTAACATCTGAATTAAGGATTTGTTTTCACTAGATCTTTAGTGCTTTTTAATATTATCACTGATTTTCTATTTTTGTCTTTTGATATTTTTGTCTTTTTATTTGTGTCTTTTTATTTTTGACCTTTGTTTATCATTTGAATTCAAGTTTTCCACATGGATTTTTTTCACAAGTTATTTTTATTTTTATTTTTATACACCTCACGGATTTACAATTTTTTAATTTAGAAGCTGAACCACATTAATTTGACCAACTCAACGTTTACATTCTGCTATTATTGACTTCACGTTATATTTCTACACGTCACTTTGGAGGAAACACTACTGGATTCACTTACATATAACCGGTTGAACATTTGAACATTTTTTATGTACGCCAATTTTTGTGAACACTATTTTTTGTGAATGCTATTTTTCTTTGTTGACAGCTATTGTGTGCACTCAATCACTCACTTAGGTTGTTTATATTATTGGATGTACATGTCCTTCTAACTCCTCATCACTGGCTCACTAAGTCAGCGTCACATGCTTTACTCCATTGGATATTTTTAGATACTTTTAGATTTGTTTATTATATATATTTTTTTGTTAAGTCAGACATGGATCCATGCGTCTGATTGCCATTTGTAAATTTTTATATGTATTAACATGTACTTTTTACTAGCCTTTTAAGCTTTTTAGTGCTTACTCTCTCCCCGTTTTAACTTTTATATTGTTAGCCTACTAGGAGGCTATATAGTTAGTAAGCTTAAGGCCCTGGGTGTAGCGCTCGGTCCATTTCTCCTGTTCCAAATGTAGTTTTAAACAGGCCAAAATATGAGGCAGAGGCACTAATAACTATAAACTTGATTTGGATCCCACAAAGAAACTTCAGAAAGAGTTACATCAACTTCTGGACAATGATTTGGATACCTTTGAATTCCTACATGGGAAAAATCCTGTAGTGCCCATTTTCCGTCATCTTATGAAGGGGCATAAATTCCTATCTAATGTCACTGGTCACTCCATAGTCAGCAGGTTTGGCTCCTTATTCGAACATTATCTGAGTGCATGGATGGTATTCTTAATCCCTTTGTGATTTCATTGTATAGTTACCTACGGGATACGAAACAGGTTATTAACTTATTGGAGCCCAAAAAATGGAATGTCTCTAATTTAAGATGTCTGACTGTGGATGTCACAGTGCTCTATTCCTCCATTCCTCATGAGTTGAGGCTGTGGGATATTCTTGAACACATTTTTTAACTTTTCTTCTGAGTTTCAGGACTATGTCAAACAGGTTACTATGTTCTTGCTAATGGATAATTATTTTATGTTTGCTGCAGATTTTTATCTCCAGAAGTGTGAGACAGCCATGGCGGCCATGTTTTCCATCCATTTTATGGGTTGCTGATAGCTGTCCCATAACTTTGGAGATTTGAATCCTTTTCAGAACAAATGTCTGGTGCTCCTATGAGAGAAAAAGCACTTTGAGAAATGATGTGTCTCCTTCTTGTCTACAACAACCTGCCACTAATCGCAGTTCATGGCTTACATTCAAAGGCATGTATAAATGTGGAAGTCAGAGAACCAGGCCATGTGATTATGTGATGGTGTCTGATCATTTTAAGTCTGAGGTTAAGGTGAGACTTTTACTATAAACTTTTGTCTTAATTGCACCTCCTCTTATGCCATTTATACCATCATATGTACCAAGTGTCACATTCAATACATAGGACTCACTGCAAGAGATATAGGATAAGGGAACACTTATTGACCATTAATGTGGGCTTAGCTTCCACTCTTTTGGTTAAACACTTTGCATGCTTCCACCAAAAGAGTCTTTTAAGCTTTAGGTGGCAGACTATTGAGAAAATTCTCCTGCTACCACATGGACAGGATCATAATAGATTATTAGGTAAAAGAGAAATGTTTTTAGGCTGAATACTTTTGTTCCATTAGGATTTAATTCTGAATTTGACCTCATCAATTATTGGGAGTGATAGGTGTGATAAAGAGTTTAATATTTTTTGTTTTGATATCTGGTTCATACCTGCATTCCCTTCATAGATGAGAAGTTTTGGAGCATTCACATTACTCTGTTTTAGATAACAGCAATATAGCCTGCTTCCTCTTCCTTGTGAGGATTAACCAGTGTGAATTGTGCCATATATATTCCCCATGTGCATTGCTGTTTCCTCAACAATGGATACCAAGAGAATGAAGCAAATTACACAATAGCAGTAAATTTGGACGTTGTTTAAAATTGTATTCTCTGTATTGTAAAATTGTTTTTGTTTCATGTCCCTTTAACAACAAGGCCTCTCAGCAACCTAACAAGCATCCATGAATTTAGCCCATTAATTAATATTAATGAATTTAGCTCCTATGCTATTAACAGATGTAAGCAAAATAAACAGTGTCAATTAAAACCCTTTATATATTTTATTTGTTTCAAGAGGAGTCAAAGGGGCATATGTATCAAGCTCCGTATGGAGCTTGATGACCGTGTTTCTGGCGAGCCTGCAGGCTCACCGGAAACAGAAGTTATGAAGCAGCGGTCTTAAGACAGCTGCTCTATAACTTGTCCTCCTGCTCTGAGGCGGCGGACAGAAATCAGCCCGATCGAATACGATCGGGTTGATTGACACACCCTGCTAGCAGGGGGCGGTAATGCACAAGCAGTTCTGGTGAACTGCTTGTGCAATGATAAATGCTGACAGCGTATGCTGTCGGCATTTATCGATGTACAGCGGACATGATACGTTACATTATATCATGTCCGCTTGTGCTTTGATAAATATGCCCCTTGGTATACATTGTTAAAAATGAATAAGCACATATTCTACACTAGTGGAAGCTAGCTGGTGATTGGTGCCTGCATACATTTGTCTCTTCTGATTGGCTAATATATGTGTTCAGCTAGCTGCCAGTATTGCAATGATGTCCCTTCAGCAAAGGATAACACGAGAATGAAGCAAATAATAATAGTAAATTTTATTTGATAATAAAAGTAAATTTGAAAGTTGTTTAAAATTGTATGTTCTATTTGAATCATGAATAAAATGTTTGGGGTTTCCTGTCTCTTTCACATAAAGCATATAAGTGTTTTAAATTAATTTCCTTTTTGTAACATTTTCACTTTTCCTATGTAATTTTGCAACGATCACTAGAGAAGATGGAGTGCATTTTGCAGATGTTTAAAACCAGACTTAGCTCCATGCTACACAGTGATTTATTGATCAGGTGCAGAGCTCATCTTTATCTGTCTCTACTTGGTTTCAGCAAGAACAATAGAATAAATATATGCTTTTTAAGAAGTATATTCCTGGACTGCGACGCAATGCAAGGTGTACCGACAAAATAACAATTTTAAATTACTTTAAAATATTTATTTTATGTATGTATGAAGCTATGAGAAATGCTAGCACATTAGAAATTAAGAGCCGTATTTTATTTATTTATTTATAAAATATTTTACCAGGAAGGATACATTAAGATTTCTCTCGTTTTCAAGTATGTCCTGGGTTCACAAAACATTGCATTGATACAATAGGGTACAATAAAATACAAAAACAATAATAATACACAATATATGCAAACATTTAACATAGAGCAGGTACGAAATATTTAATCAACCATGACAGGAGCATTCTGTTTTGAGATATGTATAGAGGGATCTCTTAAGGGATTTTAGGCTTGGGGAAGTTTTTAAAGTGTGAGGGAGGTCGTTCCATAATTGTGGCGCTCTGTAGGAAAAGGAGGATTGTGCTGCTTTCTTTTTGTATTGAGGCAAGCTAAATAATGTGCTGTTATTGGATCGGAGGTTATAGGAGGTGGGAATAGCAGGGGAGAGCATTCTGCTCAGGTAGGGTGGGAGCTTCCCAGAAAGGCTCTTAAAGACAAGGCAGGAAAGATGGAGGGTGCGTCTGGATTCCAGCGACAGCCAGTTTAGTTCTTTTAGCATGTCACAATGGTGGGTCCTGTAGTTACATTGTAGCACAAAGCGGCAGAACGAGTTATATAACGTATTTAGTTTATTAAGGTGAGTTTGCGGAGCAGGTGCATATACTATGTCCCCATAATCCAAGATAGGCATCAGCATTTGCTGTACAATCTTTTCCTTTACTGTAGGGCTGAGGCAAGATTTGTTTCTGTACAGGGCACCTAGTTTTGGATAAAGTTTAGAGGCAAGTTTTTCTATGTGGAGTTCAAAAGATAGATTGGGGTCTAACAACATAGTATTTAGAAGAGTGGACTGCGGTCAGCGTGCAATTGGATTTTGTTTTGATGCGTAGATGGGAATTTTGTAATTTTTGTATTTTAGGTCCCGTTCCAAAGATCATTGTGACCGTTTTGTCAGTGTTTAGGAAGAGTTTGTTTTTCGAGATCCACTTTTCTACCTCTGTGAACTGGTCTTGGAGCACTGCGTCAAGCTGCGGCAGATCAGATTTGTTTGCATAGATTACCGTGTCGTCTGCGTACATGTGTACAGTTGAGGATTTGCAGACATTAGGCAAATCATTTATAAATACTGTGAATAGTAGGGGGCCGAGAATGGAACCTTGGGGAACACCACACGTGACTGGGAAAGGGAGGGAGTCACTGTTAGAGACAGAGACATATTGTGATCGATTCGATACATATGATTTAAACCAGGTTAACGGGTGATCAGCAATACCAGAGTTTTTTAGTTTGAGAAGCAGTATGTCATGGTCCACTGTGTCAAAAGCCTTTGCAAAATCAAGGAAAATAGCTCCAGTTAGGTCTCCTTGTTCCATGCCAGTTTGGATGTCGTTGCAAACTTTTAGGAGGGCAGTTGTAGTGGAGTGATTCGGTCTAAAACCTGATTGATCAGGGGTCAGATAGTTAGAAAGTTGATAATACTCGCATAATTGCGTATGGACGCATTTTTCTAAGATTTTTGACAATACAGGGAGCAATGATATAGGACGATAGTTAGAAACCAAGGTTAACTCCCCATTTTATGAATAGGCACTACTCTTGCAGTTTTCCAGAGTTTGGGTATGTATCCAGACACCAAGGATTCGTTAATTAGGGTTGTGACAGGCTTAGCAATTGCCGGCGCACTGAGCTTCAACAGCATTGCTGGGATTTGATAAGGTCCTGACTGGTTTTTCATTTTTAGATTATTGAGGTGTTTCTTAATGACATTGAAGGGTACAGGTCTAAAATTGAACTTTTCTATATTGGGTCTTTGCTGTTTTAGTGGGGCCTGATCCACATTTGTAGCTTCAGAATGCGTGCCATTTATTAGTTTGTCAATCAGGGTGGTGGAGCATCCGACAAAATAATTGTTAAAGGCATTTGCTACTTCTAAGGGGAGTTGCAGGTTTTGGTTATCCACATTGACAGTGGAGGGTTGGGAGTGGATTGGTGGATTTTGTAAGTTATTTATGAGTTTCCAAAACTTTCTAGGGTTAGATATATTATTGTGCAGATTTTCACAGAAATATTGCGCCTTAGCCAATTTTGTTTGTTTAGTACATATATTTCGCCATTGTCTATATACACAGTGATCATTCATAGAGCCAGTATGCTTGAACTTTGACCACAATGAATCCCGAAATTGGTACATTTGAATGAGGTCAGCTGTGATCCAATTCAAGTGTGCTCCTTTTACTCTCACCTTACGCGGCGGTGCATGTAAATTCCAAACTTGTAGAGTTCAGACTGAAAGAATTCAACTGCAGAGTCTAGATCTGGGATTAGGTTTAATCTGTGCCAGGGGAGGTTCTTGATGTCATTTAGAAATGATTGCAGATTAAATTTTTTGAAGGACCTGGTGATTTTAACCTTGGGAGAGGATTTAGTAGCCTTTATTTTGCGCACACAGTACACTAAGCAGTGGTCACTGAAATTGTTAGGGAGAACACCTGCCTCCTGGATTCGGTCGGGAGAAGTGGAGAGAATCCAGTCGAGCAGGGTATGATTATGGCTTTTGATGTTTATGCGAGTTGGGGAGGAGATTAATTGCGTTAGCTGCAAAGATTTAAACAGCGAGTGACAACTGTTATTTTTTGGATTCAGTCAATCGATGTTAAAATCTCCAAAAACCAAAATTTCACTTTTTGGGTTTTGAGTTATGGATTCACTAAGGAGCTGTGCTATGTCAGAAAGGGAATGCACAGGGGAGCTAGGTGGGCGGTAGATTCCTGCAACAATGATTGATTTACTGCACGGGATCTCAATTTTGCCAGAAAGGAAATCAAAGGTGGCAGGAGTTACGTTTATGATTGGTTGCCGGACTAAACATCATTAGGAGAAAAAATAAACTACCGAGGGGGGCAGGCAGAGGATTGTGAGCTATTCAAGAAAATTACTGATATCATCAACTATTTAATGTAATTTAGAAATATGAGAGAACAATTATTTTACGTTTTAAAGTAAAAAGTTTCTATTAGGAAAATGTCATCAATCTGTCTTTACTATTTAAAAAAAAAATACTTTAAAGGGACATAAAAGCACAAAAAGAAAAAGTTGTAACATATTACAATTTTTTTTACACTATTGCTGTTATATAATGATGTGTTGTAACCCTGCAAAGAGAGTTAAACACAAAGGTAATTCAGCTACAGCCAATAACTAGAGGCATATGTGTGTAGCCACCGGTCAATAGCTAGCTTCCAGTAGTAAATTGCTGCTCCTGAGCCAATCTAGACATTGTTTCCAACAAAGGATAGTAAGAAAACAAAGTAAATATGATAAGAGAATTAAATTGAATAGTCTTTTAAAATTGAGTGCTATGTCTTAACTATGACAGTTTACTTTTGACTTTTTACATCAGAAATAAAATGGACAAATGGATACATGTCTGCCCATACATACATTACTACAAAATACATCCTGTCACTAAACAGCTCCATTACAGCTTTTGATTTATCCATACATTGCAATGATATAGTTAGTTTAATTAATACTTTTCTTAGTGCAATAAAAAGTCTGAAATGTCTGCTATGCTTAAAGGGACACTAAACCCATTTTTTTTCTTTCATGATTCAGATAGAGCAGGCAATTTTAAAGCTCCTTTATTTGTTCCATTCAATCGCCGCACTGAGCTGCAAAGGCAGCCCATCAGCAGAACGCTATTTTCGCTATTTGGCTGAGAGGTGACGTTTCCACCCAGCTCAGTGCGGCAATCGCTTGGAACAAATAAAGGAGCTTTCAGCATGAAGTATTTTATACTTCTTGAATGAAAGTCCCCTTTAGTTGTTCCAATGATAAATCCTAGCGTAAACGTTCTTTGTTCTCTTTAGGTTCAGCACCCTGGATAGCGCTTGTTTACTGGTGGCTACATTTAGCCACCAATAAGCAAGCGTAACCCAGACTCTGAACCAAAAATAGGCCGGCCCCAAAGCTTTACATTCCCTCTTTTTAAATAAAGATAGTAAGAGAACAAAGAAACATTGATAATAAGAGTAAATGAGAAAGTTGCTTAAAAGTGCATGCTCTATCTGATTCATTAAAGAAAAAATGTGGGTTTAGTATCCCTTTAATAAACATAATTAAGAACTATAATTGGTAGGCTGTTACCTAATTATTTTATAGCTACATGTTAGATAAACAATGTAAAGCAATTGTAGTTGATAAGTATGATGAAATTACAGTAAATAATGCTATCTTGTGTTTACTGTCTAGTTAACTAGTTCCTCTCCCAGCAGACCAGTAAAGCCGACTAATCTGATTTCTCCTGCCTAGAAAATGACTGTTGGAACCAAGCTGTGCGTCTGCAGCTGTTTCATGGTTTTTCTGATCAGGTTTAGTAAGTTTTCTAAGGACAAAAAAGAGGATATAATTAACACTTTAAGATGTTTTGAATTGGTGTTAACATATGGCCTGGCTTGGTACGCTTTTATCCCTCACACCAAGTAAGCTTAGCTGCCTTGCAGGTTGTCTATATTTTAAGCACTTATCTATTCTTTATAGATAAATTGATTGAATGGTAATACTATTTTACATAAATAGCCGTATGCATATAATGTATTAAAAGGCAAATTAAACATGTTGAGATTGTATTATAATATGTAATGTTTAGTAAAAAT